>NC_056726.1:1854131215-1854211215 GCF_019279795.1 Protopterus annectens
ATCCCAAGGGTCAGAAAGGAGGAAAGATGTGGTTCCGTAAAGCCCAAGGAGCAGCGCTGGACACGTGTGGTCAGTTTACCCCCAGAGGCAGAGGGGGTAACAATAATAGACGCCGCCCTAGAGGCAGGGGGGTCCTCAGAATCAGGGCAACAGGGAGTCTCTTCCTGAGAAGCCCTTTCAGCATCCCTGAGGTGTTGCCCGACTGTCCACCCTTGGAGGCAGTCGGGGGAAGGATATCGCTGTACCCAGTAGCCTGGCATTCCCTTTCACAAGATATGTGGGTACAGTCGATCATATCCGAGAGTTACAAAATCCCCTTCGAAAGGTATCCCGTACCTCACCAATCCCTTCCAGACATCTCACCCGGTCAAAGGGATTTGGCAAAACAGGAGGTTTCAAAGCTCCTAGAAAAGAGCCGTCCAGACTGTTCCAGCAGACCAAGTCGGATCCGGCGTCTACTCGAGATTCTTTTTGGTCCCCAAAAGGACGGGAGATTGGAGACCTATATTAGACCTGAGCAATCTAAACAGATTTGTCAAGAAGGCAAGATTCCAGATGGTCATGCTTCAGTCCATTCTGCCCTTTCTGGGCAAGGACAACTGGATGTGCTCGATAGACCTTTAGGACGCGTACTATCACATAAAGATACACAGGTGCTCCAGGAGGTTTCTCCGCTTTCGGCTAGGAACCAGTCATTATCAATTCAGAGCCCTGCCCTTTGGCCTCACTTCAGCCCCCAGAGTGTTTACCAAATGCATGGCAGTGGTCACAGCTCATCTGAGATGTCAAGGATTCCAGGTGTTTCCTTATTTAGACGACTGGCTCCTCTCCGCCACCACCAAGCATCAGCTTCTTCAGAGCAGAGACTACACTCTGCAGCTTTGCAAAAGTTTGGGATATCGGTGAATTTCGAAAACTCTTCTCTGCTGCCTTGCCAATCTATCACCTTTATAGGCGCAGAATTAAACACCGTCAATTTGTTAGCCAGACTAACAGATCAGAGAATTCTGGACATCCAAAAATACGTTCGGATTTTATTGCAGAGCAGCAAAGTCAAAGCCAGATTGGTTCTGAAAGTTCTAGGTCTTATGGCTGCGGCCATTGTACTTCTACCATTATCTCGCTTCCACATGCGTCTTCTGCAGTGGATGTTACTCTCTCAGCGGTCACTCCAGAACCTTCCTATGAGGCACGAAATCTTAGTTACACAATCGTGCAGGACTCATCTAACCTGGTGGATATCTTCCCCTCTACTTCATCAGGGCCGACCATTTGTTCCCCCTCCTCCAGTTGCCACAGTCACTACGGATGCCTCTCTGATCGGGTGGGGGGCATTATCAGGGCAGGATGGTCCACGGACTTGGCAACCCATCGAATACCATCTGCACATAAATGTCCTGGAGATGAGAGCGGTGCTTTTAACGTTGCAAGCCCTCAACGACTTTCTTCCCACGGGAACTATTGCAGTTCAAACGGACAACATGTCTGTGGTCTGGTACATCAACAAGCAGGGCGGACCAGGTCCTATCCTTTGTGTCGAAGCTCTCAGACTTTGGCAATGAGCAATCTCCTCTCATCGGTTTCTGATAGCAACGCACATCCCCGGCAGGTCCAACCTCTTAGCGGACAGACTGAGCAGAGCCATTCTCATGCCTCACGAGTGGTCTCTCAATCAATCAATAGTGGACGAGATATTTCTGAAGTGGGGCACCCCTTGTTGCGATCTTTTTGCTACACCCCAAAACAACAAATGCCCAGACTTCTTCACCCTCTTTCCCCTACCAGGCCAACCCCTGAGAGACTCTCTAACCCAGGATTGGCCCCGGGGACTTCTGTACGCTTTTCCTCCTTTCCCCTTAATTCCACAAGTCATTCAGAAAGCTACCGTCTTGAGGGCCAAGTTGATTCTCATTGCCCCTTACTGGCCTCGACAAATTTGGTTTCCGACTCTGCATCGTCACCTCCTGGTGCAGCCCTGGCATCTGGACCCAGTTCCGGATCTTTTGATCCGCCAATCGTGTCAACAGCACTGGGCCATTCGTTCTCTCAACCTCACTGCTTGGTTGCTTCACTTCCTTCCCTAGCCAGGCTTCCTATGATCTCTGATCCTGTCAGAGATATCTTAATAGCTTCTTTGAAGTCGTCCACCAGAATGGTTTATGCTAGCAAGTGGCGACGTTTTTCCCTTTGGGCAAACTCCAGGCACATTGATCCCTTTACTGCACCTGTGCATTCTGTTTTAGATTTTCTAGCTGAAGTTTTTCAGTCAGGATCTTCTTCATCAACAGTCAAAGTTCAACTGGCGGCTATTTCCAAATATCATGTTGGCTTGCATGATCATAACATTATGTCACATAGACTATGTAAAGCTTTTCTGAGAGGAGTTTTTCTCCTGAAGCCTCCAATAAAGCATCCTCCTCCACAATGGGATCTGAATTTAATGTTAGCATCCTTGATTTTACCACCCTTCGAACCGTCTGCTTCATGCTCCTTGAAGTTATTGACCTGGAAAACTATATTCTTACTGGCTGTCACTTCAGCAAGAAGGGTATCCAAGATTCAAGCTCTCTGCATCCGTTCCCCTTACTTGGTTTTTCACAAGGACAGGGTATCCTTGAGAACAAATCCATCATTTCTCCCCAAAGTTGTTTCTCAAACTAATATTAATCAATCCATCGATCTACCAGTTTTTTTCCCAAATTATTCTGACAGAGCTGAACAAAAGCTTCATTTTTTGGATGTCCATCGTCAGCTCAGGTATTTGCATAGAACTAAACAATTCAGGAAATCAGACCAATTATTTGTCTCCTATGCAGAAAACAGAAAAGGTCTCCCAGTATCTAAAGTGACCTTATCCAGATGGTTATCTTCCACCATTTCTTACGTGTATTCACTCAGAGGCAAGCAACTACCCTCTAAACCGAAGGCGCACTCAACCAGGAGCCTATCCACTTCTACAGCTTTTCAGGATAGGCTACCCATTGATACCATTTGTGCAGCAGCTACTTGGGCCACTCCTCATACCTTTGTCTCTCATTACAAATTAGATTTGGCCTCCAGGGACAGAGCCAGTTTTTGTTCCACAGTACTCAAGAGTCTGTTCCATTGAGCCACCCGGGATACAGGTGCTAGGGACGCGGTCCCATCCAGCAAGAATGAAGGCGAGATTGACAACTTAACATTTAGAAGTTATGTACCTACCATAACGTTCCATGTTAGTTGTCTTCTCGCCTTCTTTCTTGCGTCCCTCCCTCCTTCCCCCTGGCCTGGACAGATCTTGAAGGGTTCCTCTTTCTCAGGTTTTTCTCTCCTGAGTCTTCAGTAGAAGAGTCTATCTTACGAACTCCTTGCCTGGTTCTACTAGGTTTGTCTTTGCTCTTCCTTTGGGAGTAGTTTTATTTAGCAGGGTATTATAGCTACCAAACGAGATCTGAGGTAGTCTCACCTTGCATCATGGGATATAGGGTTGCCTCGAGCTGGTAAAAGGAGTTCTCAAGCTAAGCAAGTGCCGAGTCGGAGCTGAGGATCGGCTCCGAACCCATCCAGCAAGAAAGAAGGCGAGAGAAGACAACTAACATGGAACGTTATGGTAGGTACATAACTTCTAATTAATGCTGTTAACCGACGTGGTTGCAGCAATACTGTCAGTATGCCTGGGGCGGATTCTAGTATCAACATGAGTAACAAAACTCACCCCACACGTGGAATTAACTATACTTCAACATCAAACTCTGTGATGCATGGTGACAGTACTGATGGAGTGGATCTTAATGTGTTTAACTTAAATCAGAGTGTGCCTACAGGGCATTTGGGACGTATAAATGAAGCACTATTGCCTTCCAGAGTCGTATAGCCTGAAGGCTCTCACCAGGAAGCACCAAGGCTACTTTCTGGTTCATCTAGGAGTGGATTGCCGAAACCAAAAGGTACCACAATTACTTCCTCTTTTACTACTTGGTTAGAGAATGGTTTTTGTTTAAACAGTGTGAACAACACTGAGCCTATTGGAAACAGTAGGGAGCTAACAGAGGAAGATGAAAGTTCAATTGACAAACTTAAACTATTTGACGCGTGCCTAGTTAAACTTAAAAAACTTCAGCTGGAAATTGCTTATTTCCAAGAATGCCTATCTAGAAAGGTAGTTCCCAAAGGTTTTTAAGACGTGTATCCTACCCTACTGGCTTGGAAAATGGGTCTGCCTTTCATAAAGATTTGGTAACTTTATTTGACAGACAAGGATTTGAGTTAATTGAGACCATTATTAAATACTGTACTATCTCGGTCAGTGACCTCTCTAGGTTTGTAATGGACTTGGATACTAGTATACAAACCCACTATGAATTTGGTAGATACAAATATGACTACGACCGTATATTTAACAGTATTGACCAATATATGTCCAAACTGGAGTCTAACAAAATCATAAAACTTGATAGGGACATCAAAGCATACGGTTTGGGAATTGCTTACCCCATCCCACCTGTAGCCCAAGTTTGGGGAAAGGGAATGGTCAACCCTAAAAAATCTTACCCACATAATAAGGACCTGAATGTCATTCAACAAGGACCTTGTGACCTTGTTGATGACGTAGTCCAACAACACCAGTTTTGACCTAGGGCCACCTAACCATCAAGGACAAGGGGGTAGGGGTACCCCATGGCGTAACAGACTTCGAAGTGCTCAACCTGACAGGCAACAGACACGAGACTCAAATTTTCAGCAGGGCCCCTTCACCGGGGCCAAACCGAAGCAGAAGAACTACCAACAAAATCTAGTAAAAGACAAACGGGTCTACAATGTTTACAGGAAATAAACCCTCGACCTGTTATGGACTTACTGTTGAATTTATCTGATGGTTATGTTGTTTCTGACACTATTTTGGGCACGATTGAGTCTGTACCCGAGTCAAACAAGAGTACTACAGAACCACCTTATTCTGATATTATTTTGAACGAGTTAAGTTGTGGTTCTCATGAGGCTGTCCCCTTGGAGAGTAGCAAAATAGTACCTTCTATTATTCTAAACACTAAGGGAGATTTTAAAGTGTACAACTTTAGTGATATAGAAATTGGATCTGAAATAGTTGACCTTTTATCTAAGGGGCTTACTTTTATTCCATCGAAACAATGGGACATGACTAATACAATCTTGGTCATCAAATTGTTTGTTAGGAAACTAAACCTTCAGGTTTTGATGGGTGATGTGTTTGGTTCATCTGATGGTCTCTATGTTCCTAGCACTTACAACCCCCCACTGCATCCTTTTCTTGGCTTGTTCGAGAAATGTTGCGAATTGGATATAAGACACATGAATACCTATAAGAACAATAGGTCTACATTTACTAACTTGAACAATGATGAAAGGGAAATAATGTCCTTTCTTACCACCCAAGGGCTTAGGTTTTGTAAACCTGATAAGGGTGGTGGATTAGTTGTTTTCAGTATGAGTGACTATCATGACAGGATGAATGAATTACTCAACACTGAAGCATACGTACACAGTTCACGTAGTGAGGTAAACGGAGCTTATAGTATCATCAGAAACTGTATTGAGGACTTGTTCATTGATGGCCTAATAGATCAAAAGACATACAATTACCTAGTAATGTCATTTCCTAGATACCCGAGTGTCTTTGGCATCCCTAAAATACACAAGAGTATTGAGAACCCACCATTAAGACCTCTGGTGGACAGTAGGGGATCCCCCACTTACTCTTGTGCTAAGGTATTGGATGCCATTTTACAAAAATATCTGGTCAAGGAGACTCAAATTTGTAAAGATTCTTGGACTTTTTTGAAAAATATTGATACCTTGCCTTTTGACAAGAGCTACAACTTCCTCACAATTGATGTAAAAGACCTCTACACTAGTATTCCCCATGAGGTAGCATTAGAATGGATAGGACTTGTGCTTTAGAAACATAAAGCTTCTACCAGGGAAACAGACTTAGTATCTGTTCTTTTGGATGTAGTATTAACAAATAACTATTTTTGTCATTGCGACAAATTCTTTTTGCAAAAAATAGGTGTCGCCATGGGATCACCTTGTGGAGGAAGTGTAGCTAACTTGGTAATGGCTTACTTGGAATCGGAATTTGTCTTTAAAGGCAATGTGTTTTTTGAGTCCTTTCTATTCTACACAAGGTTTCTGGATGACATTTTCATTTTACTTAAAGGTAGTGAAAGTGTCAGTCATCAAATTATTGTATACTTTAACCACACCACTGAGATTTTGCAATTTACTCACACGTTTAATTGTGACTGTATTGACTATCTTGATATCCACCTAAGTAAAAACTACACCTTAAATTTGTTTACTGCAAACATCTTTAGAAAATCTACATACTCTAATACTTTCCTCCACTACACCAGCTGTCACCCTCATTACCAGAAGAAATCTGTTGAGAAGGGGCAGCTGGTAAGAGCTTCCAGAATGGTCAGCCTGGAAGAGGATTTTATAAAGGAATGTGCTTACATACGGGAAATGTTTACACACAGAGGTTACCCCGGTATCTTTTCTTGATCCAATAGTTCAGGAGGTAATGGACAAAAGACACAACAATGTGTACTTACCTCTCCTGAAGACTAATAACAAAAATCTGACTGACAATGTTGTCAACTTGGTTGATAAGAACCAATGTGACCAAAAAGGGAGTAATGTACTAAACAGTGGCCTATTTAAAAACGAGCTATGTGCTGTAAAATTTATTACCACCTTTAGTACAACAAGTACCTTGTGTTCATCTATATTGAAGAAAAACTGGGACTTGTTCAAAACACAACCTGATTTACTTGAAAAACTGGGTGACCACCCTATGATAGTTTATAGGAAAGGGCTTAACATCAAAAGCCTGTTGGAAAAGCACGATACACCTGCAGTGAGATGCCCTGGAATGTACAAATGTCATAATTGTAATTGTAAATACGTTCAGGAGGGTAATTCTTTTATCCTGAACGAACAAAAATTCAGGTTAAGGAATAAATTTGATTGTAACACTAACCACATCACCTACTTATCTAAGTGTACATCCTGTTTAGCATTCTATATTGGTAAAACCGAAAGAAAACTGTGTGAAAGGATGTACGAACACCTGTATGCCATTAGAAAGGGGAAATTAGAGAATGCACTTGCTAAACACACGGCAGCTTACCCAAACCACAGTTTTAGATTTATGGTAATTGACCATGTAAAAATTGACCCGAGAGGTGGTCCTAGAAATTTGAAACTGGAAGAATTGGAACTGAAATGGCAGGTGAAATTAAACGCATACAGCTTCCCAGGACTGAATGAGTCTTGTTCAATAGGAAGTCTATTAAAATTAAATAGTTTGAAGAGATGAAGGTTTTGTCACTTGATATATCCTTTTTATGGCATTTACTTTTATGGTATTTGTTTCTTGTGATTAATTTCGTGGATTAGCTAGTTTTAACTAATGTTATTATAAACTTATTATAACTATTGTTCCCTTTTTAATATTAGACATATTAGTACACTTATTCATTGTTATATAACTATAAGAACAAAAAGACATTAATTATAAATATTTATACAAATTATTTCTTTTTCAATTATTTTTATAAACTGTGTTCTATTATCAACATGTTTTATGTAACTTAGAATAATTTTGGGGTCTCTGATGCTTTCACCTTATATACAACGACATATGTAGGTTTAAAACCATGAATTAATAGCAAAATACAACTTGGGTTAAAAAACTGTTGAAACTTTAATGGTATTGTTGCTTATTTAATGGTTGCAACATGTAATACATCACATAAGATTAATTTTTACACCAACAAGTTGACTTATGTACTTGTGTTTGCATATTCATAAGGATGTGACGTTTGCTACCACTAATGGTTATTGTGCCTTTAAATAGTTTTTTAAAAAATTTTTTTTAAATTCATCTTATTTTAATTGTATTAATTGAATCATTGCTTCATGACGTAAATGGATGTTAGCCTTCATAAGGTTCATGCTGCCAGTGGTTTTTGTTTTCTGAAGAAGTCAGCTTACTGTGCTGACGAAAAGCGCTTAAATAAATCTCTTTGACTGCTTTGGGTCATTCACGGCTTGTTTTTGGTTTGTTTTCTGTTTTAGACCTTGTTTAAACAAAACAACCTTCTGACCTTCCTCAACTGTTGTTTCTTGTTTTTTCTTGGCTGTCCTATTCTTAGTCCTTGCTTTCTGCCTTTGTCAATTTGCGGAACCCTTCAAGTTCTCCTTTACCAATACCCCTTTGTATGGCTCATCCTTGTTTGGCACTCAGGTAAAAGAGACTCTCACCAGGTGTGAAAAGGATGGCAAGGCTCTCTCTGCCATAGGATTCCATTTTTCCACTCTATCTAGACCCTACCCTAAAGGTCAGAATTTGTGGGAAAATGTGGTTTACAAAATCCCAGGGAGCTTCTCTTGACACACGTGGAGAATTTTCCCCCAGGGGCAGAGGGGGAAACAATAATGGAAGACGCCAGCCTCACAGCAGGGGAGGGGGGTCCGCAACAGCAGGGTAACAGAGATACGTTTTGTGCTAAGTCCTTCCAGCACTCCTGAAGGGAGGTCCGACTGTCCGCCTCTGGAGGCAGCCAGGGGTAGAGCATCATTGTACCCAACAGCCTGGCAAACTATTACGAAAGATGCATGGGTACCGTCAGTAATATCCAGGGGTTGCAAAATTTCCTTTTCCCATTTACCCCCCTCAAGAAAAAAACGTTCAATCCCAGACGTTCCACCCAGTCTTTGGGATCAAGCAATCCTAGAAGTACAAAGATTGCTAGAAAAAATAGCCATCCAAGAAGTTTCTGCAGACCAAATTGAATCCAGAACTTACTGTCTTTTAGTTCAAAAAAAGACAGGAGACTGGAGACTCATCTTGGATCTCAGCAAGCTAAACAAATCAGTAAAAAAAAAGCGAAGTTCCGGATGGTAGCACTGCAGTCCATTCTTCCCTTTTTGGATCAGGAAAATTGGATGTGCTTCATTGATCTCCAGGATGCGTTATATGATATAAAAATGGACAGGTGATCCAGGAGATTCCTATGTTTCCGGCTGGGAGCCAGTCATTATCAGTTCAGAGTTGTGCCCTTTGGTCTCACCACAGCCCCCAGGGTGTTCACCAAGTGTATGGCAGTGGTCACGGCTCACCTGAGACGTCTGCGATTCCAGGTGTTTCCATATCTAGACGACTGGCTCCTCACTGTTACCACCGAACATCAACTGATCAAAGCACGGGACTACACAATTCAAACCTGTTCCCAGTTAGGCATCACCATAAACTATGAAAAGTCTGCCTTGTTGCCTTGTCAGTCTGTTACCTTCATAGGGGCAGACCTAGATACAAGAGCCATGATAACAAAGCTGTCTCAAGACAGGGTGTCAACCATTTGTCAGCAAGTTTCATTCCTCATGAAAAAGAAGAGAGTTCAGGCAAGAGAGGTATTGAAGATCTTGGGTTCAATGGCTGCATCAATTACTCTAGTCTCTATGGCTCGCTTCCACATGAGAATTTGCAGTGGCTTCTTTTTGCTCAGTGGTCATTCCAGGATTTACCAGTGTCACATATGGTCTCGATCACGGACTCCTGCAAAAAGGACTTAGTATGGTGGCTTGTCTCTCCTCAGGTGACTCAGGGCAGACCCTTTCTAGACCCCCATCCAGTAGCCGCACTGACCACGGATGCCTCCCAGGTGGGGGGAGGCATTATCTGGGACAGACTGTCCAAGGAATGTGGCAGCCACACAAGTACCACTTGCACATCATTGTTCTGGAAATGAGAGCAGTGCTTCTGGAGTTGCAAGCACTTTAAGACTCTCTACCTACCAGAACTATTGCAATTCAGACAGACAATATTTCAGTGGTATGGTACATCAACAAATAAGGCGGGACCAAATCTTACCCCTTATGTCGGGAGGCCCTTCGAGTATGGTAATAGGTGATGTATTCCCAATGTTTTCTGATTGTGACGCACATTCCCGGAAAATCCAACATGATAGCGGACAGTCTCAGCAGGGTTATCCTCATGCCTCACGAGTGGTCCCTAAAGTAAGAAGTTGTGGACTTGATTTTTTGCAAATGGGGCCAGCCATGCAGCGATCTTTTTGCCAATCCCTTCAACAAATGCAGCAGCTACCTTGCCTTAGTTCCCCCACAGGGACAGTCACCCAGGGATGCACTTATTCACAATTGGCCTCCGGGAGTACTTTATGCCTTTCCACCTTTTCCTCTGATCCCCAAGTTACTTCAGAAAGCAAAGTCGCTGGGTTGCAAGTTCATCCTCATTGCTCCTTACTGGCCTTGTCAGATATGGTTTCAGTTTCTTTGCCATCATCTACAAGTGGAGCCTTGGATACTGGACCCAGTTCCGGACCTCTTGATGCATCAGTCGGGCATGCTCCACCCCTCGCTCCAAACTCTCAAGCTGACAGCTTGGTTTCTCTACTTCCAGTCATAGCCAGGCTCCCCAACATTTCCCCGGCAGTACAGCACATCCTGGTGTCTTCTCACAAGCCCACTACCAGAAAGATTTATACTAGAAAATGGAAGAGGTTCTCTTATTGACATATTGATCCCTTCACTGCTCCTGTTCCCAAAATTCTTGATTTCCTGGCCGAAACATTCAAATGAGGTTCTGTTGCGGCTACCATTAGGGTCCAACTGGCTGCCATCTCCAATTTTCATGTGGGAGACTTGGGCCCAAACATCATTTCCCATAAGCTGTGCAAAGCATTCTTACGAGGTGCAACCCTTTTACGGCCCCCAGTAAGAGACCCCCCCCCCCACCAGACCTAAACTTTGTTTTAGTGCCTCTGGTTCTTCCACCCTTTGAACCAGCATCATTTTGTCCCCTGAAATTTCTTTCTTGGGAATCCCTCTTCTTGATTGCCATCACCTCAGCTAGACGGGTTTCTGAATTACACACTTTATCTGTTCGCATGTCGTATCTCATCTTCCACAAAGATAAGAGTTTCTCTCGGAACCATTCTCTCCTTCTTGCCAAAAGTGTGTTCAGAGTATAATTTAAATCAGTCCATCGAGCTTCCTGTATTCTTCCACAATTATGGCAACAAAGCAGAGTATAGACTCCACCAATTGGAAGTTCATAGACAATTACACTTTTATTTATACAGGACCAAGGACTTTAGAAAATCAGATCAATTGTTTGTATCCTTTGCTGACAATAAAGAAGGTTCTCCAGTTTCAAAAGTGACCGTATCAAAGTGGCTGTCAGCCGCAATCATCTATACTTATGATTTGCATAACAAGAAGCTTCCAGGGAAAGTCAGAGGACACTCAACCAGGACCTTGGCTACCTCTTTTGCTTTCCAAGCCAAATTGCCTTTAGATTCAATATGTGCAGCAGCAACATGGGCAAATCCTCATACCTTTATCACTCATTACAAAGTGGATGTGGTCTCCCGGAACAGGGCATCCTTTGGTTCCACGGTCCTGAAGAGTTTGTTCCAGTGAGCCATCCAAGAACCAGGTGCTGCGGACCCGGTCCCAACCAGCAAGAACAAAGGTGAGATGGGGACAACATAACATAAAGAAGTTATGTACCTATCATAACATTCCATGTTTGTTGTCCTTCATCTCGCCTTCCTTCTTGCGTCCCCCCTCCTTCCCCCTTCCTGGAGGAGCGAGAGGAATTCCTTCATTGGTTACACTGGCTGAGTTTCCTGTTGACATACCAGGTTAGTTGACCATGCTTTGTTGCTCCTTTTTCCTCCTTAACCTTTGCATGTGCATTTGTTTCATTTATACACAAGTTTTCCTTTTGTGTAAGGGCTTAGTAAAATTTGCATTTTACTTTCATGGTCTAGTGTGGGCTATCACAAACGAGATCTGGGTAGCTACCGCTAGGCATGTTGGAATAGGGGTTAGCCTTGAGCAAGTATAAGCTCTCGAGCTATAGTAAAACAGCCGAGTTGGAGCCGAGGATTGGCTCTGAACCCAACCAGCAAGAAGGAAGGCGAGATGAAGGACAACAAACATGGAACGTTATGGTAGGTGCAGAACTTCTTTTTCTTTGGTACAGAACTGTGGGGAAGATAGCAAAATCATTGCATTTTTGGCAGTTAACTTTCAAGATGTTCACATACTACCTTGCAGTAAAAGGTAATAGGTGAGTGGCATTCAGTCAGTGAAAATTATTGAACCATTTTTTTCTGTCAACTTGTATACCTTATACAAAAAGTAAGAGAATCTGCAACCACTCCGAAAATGCTTACCGTTCAGTCACAGATTCCTGTTGCTGCTCAGGAGAGCTGGTTGACAGTACTGGATGACATGAGCACTCAGATCTCACTTTATTATGTTACTACCACTTGTGAGCTTCTTCAGCTTTTTATTTGTTCATTTTCATGTAGCCCCAACTGCTCATATTTTCACAAAATACTTGATTGTGTCCATTGCAGCTGTCATGCTGAAGGATATTTATGCATACTCCATCTCAGTTGCATGCCTTTTTCTAAGTAATGATTCATGGATGATCTTAAGTTCAGACTCGCGTTATCTAGTTTGTCAAGTTCAAAACTGAATGACTGTTCATCATAGGCAGCTTCAACATTGTGTTTGACATTTGTCACCATTGTAAGTGATCCCTCATCTGAGTATTTCTATGTGCAGGTAAGTGTGTTTTTTCTCTTCTAGCTTGTCTTGCACAGTAGCATTTTTTAAATCATATTATTATTAGCTAGTTCTTAACTTCATTTAGAATTTTTTTCTGCCAGGATTTTTACTTCACACTCCAGTGTAGGGCCTAGCCCATGTTTCACAGTCCTATTTACCTGTTGGTACCTAGGTTTGCTTAGGTTAGTGACTGTCTAAACAGTTGTAGATTTTTATCATTTAATCACAGCTGCAGTAGCTTTAGCTACATGAGTTATATCATGCATAGGAAAGAACAGCCACCCAGCTTCCAAAGCATCCGTACATCCAAACAGTTATTAGCTCAAGCAGAGCTGAAGAAAAACAAGGTTTGGGTGTCAAGCATGTCACAACAGGAGATACTGCCAGCCCAGCTATCTGGAATTTTATAAATAATTATGTCATTTGTGAATATCAACGTGATTTATGTAGAAGTGTGACAGAGATGCTGCCAGCAGAGCTGTCTGGAATTTTATAAATGGTTATGTGTCATTTGTGAATGTCAACATGCTTCAGGTAAGATGCTTGTGTTACAACTGTATTAGAACTGTATGTTATGTGTATGTCAAACTGATGGTACAGAAGTGTGTGTTGAAAAGGTATTTTACAAAGCACTGAGCTTAAAGATGTAACCACAGTGTACCCTACTGGATTAGAACAGAAATTTACCTGCACTACTTTAACTGTGTGGATGTACATATTTTAACAATGGAAACTGGAACACCAGAGGTTAACTTCAGAAAAATAACTGAAATTAAATTACTTTATAGCCATGTAATAAAAGGATGTTATTTTTAAAGCTTCAGTGCAGTAACAGACACAATGTATAGAACAAGAGGTTCACTGTATTGTCTTGGAAGTTTTTTTAATGTTTTATGACTTCCAGGATCTGTCTTAGATCTAAGAAAAGCCTTGTCTGTGTATTTTCACAGGTAGATGCTAAATGCTACCAGCTGCATCAGTGGGGGATTGTGCCTGGGATAGTCAGATGACAAGAAGTGATGCCATCCAGCAAGCTATCCCAGCAGTGATATTTCGGATATTAATTTAAGAAGTCTCTGAGAGAGACTGAGTATTCTGTATTTTCTTTGACCTGACAACATCAGCTGGAAGACCCACTCACCACATCTGCCTTGCTTGCTCTGTAAGTTAACTAGGATATAGTAATTCTCTAGATATAGTCGGGGATATAGCAAAGCTTAATTTAGATGTTTTTCTTTATTTATTTGAGACTGTCCTGCAACGTTGTTTTAAATATTTCCTGTGATTCTGAACTCTGATGTTACTGTGATTATATACTGAGTATTTTCCTATTATTTTATTTATTGTTATTAAATATATTTAAACCTTTCATTGTGGCTATTTGTGAAACATATTTAAGTTCTGAGAGTACTTGCATATTTATTTGGTGACACTGTGGGCCACTCCTTATAGCCTTGCTCTTGGTCAAACTACCATGTGTATTAATAGTAACATTACACAGTATGATTGGACACCCTTTGTTAAGGGTCTTAAAGTAGCTGGTGTAGGGTTAGCTATTGGCAGTAATAACTACCTTATTATAGTCTGGGCAGAAGGGGGCATACAGTAGCTAGTAAACCCATGCCATCTTTTCCCATGTGTGTGTGTGTTAATCAAACCTTAAAGTGTGTGTTTGTGTGTGTGTCAGCTACTTGGGTAGGGCACGAAGCACTGGTTGGACAGAGAGGGTGCTGGAGGTCTTGGCTTGGCCATTCAGCTGAGATCTCAACCCTACAACTGTGCCAGTGGGGAGTCTTATTGGGGATCTGGAGAAACCAGCCCCAGACTGACTGTGGTCTCTGTGTGCTGTTAAGGGAATTTGCACTTGATGCAGTGAGCTGCATCTGGAAACACTGTGTGTGTACCTGTCATCCTCCCAAGGTACGTCCCCCCACTGGTGCTAGCGGTGAGGATTGAGGCTCCCAGTGGTGGGGTGTCACAAAGCCAATTAGATCTTTCTTGCTGCTGAAGAACACTCCTCTTGGAGGCTTTTGTGGATTGACAATTGCCTAACATTTCTCCATTATCAAGTAGATAAGTTTCCTTTGGGGAAAAAAGCTTCCAAATTTTATTTTTATTACAGAAACTTAACTTTTTCTGCAAGGCAGGAGACAAGGTCAAGGCTCCTTTGATGCCTTTGTTTTTGATTGAGGAACCACTTCAGAAGGTAGCTATGGATATTGTTGGGCCTCTGAGTACCCCAAGTTCCCCATGGAAGAAGTATATCCTAATGGTAGTAGATTATGCTACCAGATACCCTCAGGTGGTGAAAATAATTTAAATTTAAATTAAAGTTAGGAAAAAGTGATGTTCATTATTTTTACTGCTGCAGTAGCCATTTGGCTATATGGGGTTATATCCTGCCTAGGATACAACAATTGTCCAGTTTTACAAAGCTCTAGCTCTCTTCCACACCTGCACTCGGACTGTTGATTGGCCAGTCCCTTGGAAGGAAATCAGCTGTCAGAGTATAGAAATCTTCTCTACTTTCTTGCCGCTTCAAAGGTTGGCAGCTCTGAAGTTTCACAGGAGCAGCATTCAACTTCAGGCTTCATTTCTGGCAGGTAAGTACCCACAGGGGAACCTTTCCACATAGTTATTGCCCTTTTAAGAAAATATTGATATACTTTATTTTATGACTAAAAGCAATGTTACCTGTTTAAGAAACCCATATTTGTCTTAGTATTGGAAGTTTCTTGGCAGGGATCAGTGTTTTTGACTTGAGGCTTATTTTTATATTTTGGGGGAAATTGTAAATATGTACTGCTTGTGTAAACATTTAAAATATTTGTGTGAATTTAGGGATGAGGAAGGTCTCATCAAGGCAGAAAATGTGAATGTTTTTAGAGCTTATGTACACTCCGGGATAACTTGCCTGTTATTTTTCTGTCAGAGTACATTGAGAAGAAGTGCTTTATTTTTGACAGGATTTTCTGTGTTCTCCTTGTGCTTTTAAAGAAGGGGGACTGTGTGAGGAAGTGGAAGAGTATGTGTATGGCTTGTGGAGACTTGTCCGATAACTTGCCATCCGACCAGTTCATTTCAGCAGCACTTACTTGTATTTGCAACTGTTCTTTGGCTGCAGCATGGATGCTCTGGTCCTGCTGGTTCTTCTCTTGCTGCTCTTTAAAAGAAGAAGCAATAAATTGAAGAACCCTTACTGCCATAACTGGCTTGGATAGTCCATCTGCCATTGATGCTTCTCTGGATAACTCTGGTGTAGTCCTTTCAGTCAGTATGGACTGAGGGTCAGCCTCATTCTCTTTGGTTGTCCCATTGTGTAATTTGGGAATGGAAGAACTATCTTATTTGAGTCTGGGAGACACTCTGGGAGATGCGTGTTGGGATAGTAGGTGAAAGAGAATTCTTGACAGGGCTGAAGTGTCATTTCTTATTCACTCTTTTTCTGGGGAGTTCTCTGCAAAGAAAATAACAAAAGATTAGACAGTGGTCATCTGAAGATATGATTGTGCAGACATTGTGTTGGTAAACATGATTTTCTTACTTTAGCCAGGTAATTATTACAGGTTGTTAATGCTGGTGCTCAAAAAGCCTTGCCAAAGGGCAATATCAGTAAAAAAAAATCCTGAGGAAAATTTGTCAGGATTCTGACATGGACAGACACACACCATATATTCCTGCAGATTCCCAAGCCCAAAACTGATTTTAAAGAAACTTGGTCCTCACCACCTTCTTTGGAGGAATTTTCTTTTTCACAGACTGTTTCCTAGAAGGGTGAGGTGTTTTGTGGGAACAGTTAGATGTCTCCCTTAAATTGAGAAGATACTGTGATGTATTACAAGCAGATATGACTCACTTTGCATCTATCCCTTCTGTTTTGCCAGCCTTTGATGATTTGCTTAATGCTGCCTGTAATAATCCTGACTGCCAGACTTCAGTCCCCAAAAAGATGGATAGAATTGATAAAAAAAAGTCAAACTAACAAATTTTTATTTCATCTTAGACCCAGCTGCTATTTCTACCTCTTCGCCAGCAAGAAACAGACTTTTCTTCAATGTGAACCCTTCAACAGAGGACAAAGAAGGCAAGATATTAGAAAGATTTGGTGAGATAATGTTATCATTTTCTTCTTTAACTTACAGAATTCTTAACTGTGTGGAACATGTGTGAAAACGTATTCTGTGCTGTGCAGGCAGTTTGAGGGAATACGCTACCATGCTATCTGTAAAAGGTAGCACCTTTATGAATCCTATTGTTTCTAATCTTTCTCAAGTACTTAAACATGCTTTAAAGAGTGTGTATGATTGTGCAGATACTGTGTCTAGGGACACTTTTATTGCTACAGTTTTTAAGTGATATGCCTGGGTACATAACCAAGAGTTTAGTGATGAAGTTAAAGTCTGAAGTTTTGAATTTTACTTTAGATAAGGAGGCTTTGTTTGGCCCAATTGCTACTCAGGCCCTCAAACAATTTGATGAAAAAAGGAAATTACTTCAGATTTTAAGTCCTGCATTACAAATCTCCCAAACCCTCTACTTATTTTAATAAACAACAAGCAATCCCTGCCACCGCCTGCTAAACAGGGGGGCAAAAAAGAGATGGCAGGTGGGGGACAACAAGAAACAGGGATTCTTTCAAAAAAAGGGACATTCCAATAATTCAGAATGACTGTACCTGCTTTCTTCTACCTCTACCCTCCCTTCTTGCACCTACCTTTCTAAATCTGTCCCAGGAAATTGTCTGTCTGTCTATATTCCCCTTTGGCAACAGATTGATGTTCGTGTTTCACTGTTGCACTCATCACCTGTTGGTTATCTCTGCTGTGGTAGCCCTCAGCTGGCCCGAATGCCAGAGTCAGTGTTTTTCTGTGTCGTGTGCAATTGCCTGTAGTCTGACGTCCAGTCATTAGTGCTATAAAGCAAGGCAGCCAAAGTCATTACATCAGTCTTTCTTGCCGTGGAGCCCGTAGCAGAAGCAGTTTGCACAAGTGCCGGTCGGTCACTACCAGAGTTTGAATTTCAGCTGAAAACATGTAAAGGTAAGTACCCCATTGGGGACCCTTTTTTCTTGCACTAACCGATGTCCGAAAAATTTAACAATTGTCTTGTCTGTGGATTGCAGATCCCACACCAAGACTTCCATTCTTACTGCGTCATATGTTTAGGCCCAGAACACGACGTCCCCCATTGCCGGTTCTGTGCCCTCTTTATTTCAAGAACCATTTGCCGTGGAGCTCTTTTTGTAAACAGTTATTTTCATGTTTCGTCTTCGCATTCTGATATGGTGTCCGTCAGCCAACAATCAGTGGACATTCTGAAAAAAACAGAGATAAAGATAGAGACAAGACCATACAAGGCTAAGCCTTCCAACGACACTACCGTTAAGCAGGTCATTAGTTCTCCGGAATTCAGTGAGGCTCTTTTGCAGCCCCTTTGATGTCCAATTCGATGTCTGCGCAGGCTTCTACTGAGACCCTTTTGGAGTCCAGTATGCCTCAAAAATCTTCTTCGTCTTCTGAGCCTTTAGTGGTCTCTTCCTCGGTTGGGTCCAGAGCCGCACCACAGGCACCGGCTTCCAAGGAGGCCTTTTGCACTACCGAATCTAGACAAAAGACGATGTGTTCTCATCAGACTACCATTTCGCTCAGACCAACGGATTCTCTCAGGCCTAGAAGCTGGCCACTCCTAGAAAATCTGCTTCTAGACACCATCTTGCTCCTGCTCCACCACCCCAAGCACAAATGCTTAAAATGGCAGAGGATCTCATCTCCCTTATCTGGGGTAGTCAGGCCACAACTTCTAAAAGGAAAAGGCACTCTTCTCCAGAAATTATGACAGAACAGGATTGTGAGGACTCTGACTATTCAGATTTTGAAGAGGAAAAGCAACCTTTGACTGCATATGAGGATTTAGATGGAGAGAAATCCATCCCTTCTGCCTCCCTTCCAGAGGACCTTTCCTTTGGGGAAACCCTTCACACTCTCAGGGAACATTTCCAATGGGAATCAAGACTTCAAAATCAAACTTCAAGAGAAAAAACTTTAATAAAGAAGCAAAGCTTTCGGGTCCATACCCTTCCTCGATACTAAAACACATTACATCAACAATTAAGACTTTAAATAGGAACACAAAATCCATCACATGAGTACAGCCAGCCAAGCATGTGATAGAGCAACAATTAAAACATTAAAAAGTTACTTAAAAATTAAAAATCAAAGTTGGTTCTGTTATATTTTCAGTATAATAGGTTTCAGAGATATAGCGCTGTTTAAACCGGGGGGGGGTCAGCCATCAAACGTAAAATCTACTCATATTCTTTAATTTCAAGCACATTGTTTAGGTCCCCTCCCCTAATGGATTTATATACTATATCTATTGTCCTGAACTTAAATTTATGGCAAATATCAGTGCACAATATGTGCTTACATAATGCATTATTCTCATTTCACCTACATATATCCGATTTGTGTTCTATAATGCGCTCCTTCAATTTTCTAGTGGTTTTACCCACATAAAATGGGGGGCATGACACAGGTAGCTAAATAACCCACATTGACAGTGATACAGCTTGCTGTCAGCTTGAAATTATAATTTACCTTAGTGATGGGTGTTCAAAAGTCTCATTTCCTTTACCTGATAAATCGGAGCAGCATGTACAGCTCATACAGCAAAATGTACCTATTCTTGTAGCTACTAATGGGATTGACCTAACAGGAAAATCTTTATAGCATAATTTGCTTTTTAAATTTCTCAAATTTCTGTAACAAAAATAGGGCCTATCCCCTACAACTTTCTTCACTTCGGAAGAGGCCATTAGAATTAGCCAGTTCTTCTTTATTATTTGTTTTACATAATGTGACCATACATTAAAAGTCATAACATATCTAGTTTTCTCCATAGTAGGCTTACAAATATCAGTAACTATTTGTTCATCAACTCCCATCTGAAAAATGGGTTTAGCAGTCATACCCCTTTCTGTTATCACCCTATTACTTAATTCTAGCACTTGTGCATGGTCATATCCACTTGACATAAATTCAACTTTCATATCTTCCAGTTGCTGAAGGAAGACAGAATCATTAAGTTTGCTTGCCCTTCTAAACTGTGCTAACATAGCACCTCTAAAAACATGAGGTGCATGCATGCTGCATCTATTTAAATATCTCTCAGCATGTATCTCTTTTTTGTGGATACTGGTTTCAGTAGCACCATTCGTAATATGTAGGTTTAGATTCAAAAATGTAGCATTACTAGCAGAATATTGCATCTTAAACTTCAAAAAGGTCATAGTTTATTTAAATACTCTATATACTCATGGAGTTCTAAACTGCTACCCTTCCATACAACAAAATAATCATCAACAAAACGTTGGTATAAACAAACCTTCTGGTTTAACACATTAAAGTCACTGCACACATTTCTCATTTCTGTTCCCATTGATGTAGAACCAAATTTGCATACGTATTAGCCACTGATGTGCCCATTGCCACCCCAGATAACTGCAGATAAAAATCATCATTAAACAAAAAACGTTCCTAGTCAAAACAATTTCTAACAAGGAACATAAAGTTGCATATGCAAGGGGGTGCATGCCCCTTTGATAAACGGAACTGGTACTCCTAAATTTCCTACTGTCTCTTTCTTTACATGAATCTGTTGCATCTGCGAATGACACGCCCCCAATTCCATCTACCTCGGCGGTGATGTCAGCGGGTACAAACTTAAATGTACATCATATGGATACCGTAGAAGAAAATAAAGGGAGTACAAAAAAGGTTCAACAACTTATTCTGAATGTATCAATGCTAGGGACACAAAACACTTCATTGGAACACCCGGAGAAGATTCAAGAGCAGAGTGTTGCACGTGGAAGATCTTTGCAAAGAAAATACCCAAACGGGAACAAATGCAAGAATGAGAGCCCTCTGAGTCAGGGCAAATTAAACTGCAGATAATTCAAGGTACTGTGAACCTTTCTGGCGCCATACTTACGGCACCAACTTTATCTTTATTATAGAAAGGACTAGCTTTTATTCCCATGCAGCAGATGACATTGTTGCTGCACTTACTGATTTAAAACAATTTGTTAGAACTGTGAATTTGAAAATACTATTTAAAGGGAACAGATATCTAATGCAAGAGATGGAGTATATTTGTACCATTGAGTATACCTGTTTTAACAGCCTTTCATGATGTATGTGAGGTAGATTTAAGAAAGTTTTATACAACTAGATCTGTACAGAACAATGTAATCTAACTTGTGATGAATCCCTAGCCTTGAAAGTTTTGGTTAATGATAACAGCATTGTTATAAAGCAGGCTGACAAGGGAGGTTCATTGGTTATTATGGATCGCATTAACTATATACACTCTGTGGAACTGCTATTGGGGGAAGGGAATACTTTTAAACGCATTACAATGCTTGATGTCAAAAAATCTATTAGTGAGATAAATATGTTGATTTTTGAGTTACAACTATGTGGAGACATAGATTTATCTTTAATTACTTCACTGTACCATGTCCCATTACCCCGCAGCTATGTGGACTTCCTAAAATACACAAATCACTGCAAAACCCACCGATGAGACCCATAGTGTCCGGAAAGGGCTGGATAACTGAGCCTATCTTGGTATATCTGCAAAGGAAACCAAGTCAATATTTGCCCGATTGCCCTGATATTTTGAAGGATACCACTGATTTTGTTTTGAAACTGCGACATTGGTATGATACCTTAGATACCGGAGCTTTACAGTGCAATGATTATTTGTTTGTAACGTTGGATATAACCTCATTGTTTATGGTAATCCCCATTGAAGATGGTATACAAGCTATTAGAGAATTTTTGGTGCATAAGGGAATAATGTTTGTTAAAGAAATAGAAACTTTATCTTCCTTGTTAGAAATTGTTTTGACTAGGAACGTTTTTATGTTTAATGATGATTTTTATCTGCAGTTATCTGGGGTGGCAATGGGCACATCAGTGGCTAATACGTATGCGAATTTGGTTCTACATCAATGGGAACAGAAATGTGTGCAGTGACTTTAATGTGTTAAACCAGAAGGTTTGTTTATACCAACGTTTTGTTGATGATTGTTTTGTTGTATGGAAGGGTACTAGTTTAGAATTCAATGAGTATATAGAGTATTTAAATAAAACTACGACCTTTTTGAAGTTTAAGATGCAATATTCTGCTAGTAATGCTTTATTTTTGGATCTAAACTTACATATTATGAATGGTGCTATTGAAACCAGTATCCACAAAAGAGATACATGCTGAGAGATATTTAAATAGACGCAGCATGCATGTGCCTCATGTTTTTAGAGGTGTTATGTTAGCACAGTTTAGAAGGGCAAGCAAACTAAAACTGATGATTCTGTCTTCCTTCAGCACCTGGAAGATATGAAAGTTGAATTTGTCAAGCGGATATGACCATGCACAAGTGCTAGAATTAAGTAATAGGGTGAAAACAGAAAGGGGTACAACTGCTAAACCCATTTTTCAGATGGGAGTTGATGACCAAATAGTTACTGATATTTGTAAGCCTACTATGGAGAAAACTAGATATGTTATGACTTTTAATGTACGGTCACATTATGTAAAACAAATAATAGAGAAGAATTGGCTAATTCTAATGGCCTCTTCCGAAGTGAAGAAAGTTGTAGGGGATAGGCCCTATTTTTGCTACAGAAATTTGAGAAATTTAAAAAGCAAATTATGCTATAAAGATTTTCCTGTTAAGTCAATCCCATTAGTAGCTACAAGAATAGGTACATTTTGCTGTATGAGCTGTACATGCTGCTCCGATTTATCAAGTAAAGGAAGTGAGACTTTTGAACATCCCATCACTAAGGTAAATTATAATTTCAAGCTTGACAGCAAGCTGTACCACTGTCAATGTGGTTTATTTAGCTACCTGGGTGTCATGCTCCTCATTTTATATGTGTAAAACCACTAGAAAATTGAAGGAGCGCATTATAGAACACAAATCAGATATACATAGGGGAAATGAGAATAATGCATTGTGTAAGCTCATATTGTGCACTGATATTTTCCATAAATTTAAGTTTAGGACAATAGATATAGTATATAAATCCATTAGGGGAGGGGACCTAAACAATGTGCTTGAAATTAAAGAATATGAGTAGATTTTACATTTGATGGCTGCAGCTGACGCAGAAAAACATTGACTCTGGTATTTGGGCCAGCCGAGGGCTACCACAGTAGGGATAACCCACAGGTGATGACTGCAACAGTGAATCCACTCGAATATCTACATTTATGGTAAGTGTACACAACTGTACTTTTCAGACTCTTCGGTCTTAAGCATGGTTCAAAAGGGTTACATTTGGCACCAGATACAAATACCTCCTTTCAGGGAAATTTCCCATCCTCTGAACCAAACATTTTTCCTCCATTTCATCAACATTTGCTTACTCTGACTAATGGATCCAGTTTCATTGAATCTAAGGGGCGAAAACTTCCATTCCAGAATGTTTCTGGTTCCGAAGAAAGAGCATTTATGGAGACCAGTTCTAGATCCTTCCTTTCTCAATCTCCAGGTGAAAGTACCAACATTCAGATTACTGATTCTTCAGAGTCTGTTACCTGTCATTTCTCTATTGAACTTCATGGTAACACTAGGTCCTAAAGATGCTTACCACCACATCCCAAACCACAGGCTTCAAGAAATTTCCCAGATTCTCTGTGTCTGAGTCACATTATCAGTTCTTTAAGTTACCTTTTGGGTTATCTACATCTCCAGAGGTTCTACAAAATATTTAGCTCCAGAGGTAGCTCATTGCGGACTGTGTAATATTCACTTTTTTCCCTTATTTAGATGACTTACCTATTTTGCAGTCTTTTCCCAGATGTCAAGAATCCTTAACATGGGTTTCATCTTTTACTGATCTAGGATTCCAGGTAAATGTTAAACATCCTCCTTGACTCCATCACACAGGATTGTGTTTCAGGGCTGCATTCTAGACTCCTGTCAGGAAAAGGCTTTTCTTACACAGGATGAGATGGATTTTTGTCTGAAAACTTTCCTGAATTTTTCCAGTCAGTCTCAGATTTCTACAAGAGAATTTTGCTTCTCTGATTCTCATAACTTCTCTCACCAGGTTATACAGTGAAAAATACAATGGTTTGCAAAACACACACACACACATACACATGGACCAAACATCTGTATCCTCTGGAATTTTGATTCCAGTTTTGGGCTTTGTCAAATAGAACTGCACTGGTGGAAATGACATACGTCTCTAAATCTAGGTCTCCCCTTTCCCTTTCACATTCCAAGTCATTGTGTGTAACTGCAGATGCCTTAGATTTTGTTTGGGGAGCAGTTTCTATGGAAGTAAAAGTGCAAGACCTGTAGAAGTCATCAGACAGACCAAAGCACATAAATGTGAAAGAGATATTGGCTGTGTTCCTTAAAACCTCTTCACTAGCTATGGTCACTGAGGCATGGTCTGGTGGTTACAGACAACACCGCAGTGATGTGCATAAATAAGCAGGGTGACATTCGGTTGTACTCTCTGTGCAAGCAGGCTGTAATGACTTGGGAGTTAGCTTTTCAGCACTCCTTAACCCTCCAAGGATCTTACATTCTGTCACAGCGAAATATAGCTGAGCAGGATCAGGAGAAACCCTCACAAACTGAAAATGAACAAAGTGGTTTTCAAAGAATTGATCCATTTGTGGAGAACAACTCAACTAGATCTGTTTGCCTCCTTTCGTAAAAGACAGTGAACAAATTCTGCTCCAAGAAAGCCTGGAAAACAAATGCATTTTCATTCCTGTGGTCAGGAATGTTCCTTTATGCATTTCTACCCTTAGAGTGATATCCAGGGTAATACTGAAGATTCGGAAGGACTCTGCAGAAGTCAGTATGGTGACTCCCTTTTGGCCCAGGCAAACTTGATTCTCCCTTTTTTTGGAAATGGCAAAGGCCAATTACCACAAGCTTTCTCAGACTGGACAAACTCACACAAGATAAAGGGTGTATTTGCTAACTATTTGACATGTCAGGATCGCTAGAGAGATTTTCGAAATGCAGAGACTGAATGGCCAAAAGATCAAACTTATGTATACTAAGTCTGAGATGCCATTTCTCGGAATATTTCCTTTTTCTCCAAGTTATGGCAGTCTCTGAGTTGGTAGATGTATGTATATGTATGTATATGTATGTATGTATATAAAGAGAGCATCTGGGAAATAGAAAAAAAAAAAAATTAAGCTTATTTCCTGCCTTTCTTGTTAAGTGGTACAGACTATTTGTAGGCTTCTGAGCCCCCAAGCCCTTCTGTGTTTGAGGGAAGCCTTCTAGCTTGTTTTTTTTTTTTTTCTTGTAACTAGCCAGTTTTCTAGTTTCAGCACTCAAATCTGTTTCTTTGATCTCAGCACTTGTTCAGAAAAAAAAAAAAAAAAAAAAATTTCATCTGCTTTTACTGTACTTGTGTTTTTACCTACTTCTTTTTACTTTTGCATCATCTTAAAATACTCAATTGTATTTATTACTGCTTGGTGTAACTCATTCTAAGCCTTTTGGTTTAAACACTTGGGCTTCGGACCAGTTAGTAGTTTTGCACTGAGAGGTTTGTGGTCTGCACTGTTGTGGCAGAACAGGTAGCTTACATCCTTCTAGGTTGAGAACTGCTGATTGAGGGCTCAGTGTCTGTTATTCTAAAAGTGTATTAATTCTGGTTTAAGCACTTGGGCTTTCAAGCCAGTTATTTTACATTAAGAGGGTTCGTGGTCTGCACTCTTGTGGGAGGAGAGGCTGGACTCTGCCCTTCTGAGCTGGGAATTTCTGGTTAAAGGCTTATAGTGCATGCATATCTGAACTGTTTCTTACTGAAGTTGGTGCGCCTTGTTTGCTGTGGCATAGACTGGATTCGGGCCTGCTGGATCTAGCTTTGTTTGTGTAACTTGAGCACTAATCCAGACATTCTCTAAAGTATTCAATGGTATTTATTACTGCTTGGTTGTAACTTGATTAAAGTGTAGCTATCATTCAAGTCTTTTGGATTAAGCACTTGGGCTTCAGACCAGTTGTTTTACATTAGGAAGGTTTGTGGCAAGCACTGTGGTGGCAGGACAGGTAGCTTTCATCCTTCTAAGTTGGGAACTGCTGATTGAGAGCCCAGTGTCCAAGTGTATTAGTTCTGGTTTAGGCACTTGGGCTTCAGGCCAGTTATTTTACATTAAGAAGGTTCGTGGACTGCACTCTTGTGGGAGAAGAGGCTGGACTCTGCCCTTCTGAGCTGGGAATTTTCTGGTTAAAGGTTTATAGTGCCTGAATATTTGAACTGTATCTTACTGAAATTGGTTCACCTTGTTTGCTCTAGCATAGACTAGATCCAGGCCTACTGAATCTAGCTTTGTTTATATACTTGTTGTTTGTTTGCTTGTTATTTCCCTGGAAGCTAATTCACCTAATACGCAACTTCTCAGCTTCTGTGGATCACTAGTGATATCTGCATTGCTTACTGTACTTATTTCCTTGTTTCACTTGAAAGAAAGTTACTGTTTGTCGTTTTGCATTTAGTTACTTGTATCACATTGCACTCAAGTTACCTGGCACTTGCTCACTAAAGCAATTATATAAGTCAGCACTAAAAATTAAAAGCACTACACCCTCACTCCCCACTGGCCCTTGTTTTCAATTAAGGATTTCCCAATATTATTCTAGCATGTCCAAAGGTCAGTTGTCAATCTCCTCTCCGGTCCAGCTGGTGAATCTGGGAATCTTGAGGCAATGTTATAACTGCCTCATGTACACAGACAACCCTCTCCTCCTCCCACATAACACAAATACTTGAGAGATGCAGCTATTTAGCCAAACTGGAGGCTGAACTCTCTCAACTCAGGACTGGCAAGACCAGACAGGAGGAGAAGGCAACTACACACACCACAAAACCAGCCTCACATAATGCTACCACTCCACTGAATCAAACACATAAACACACAAAGACATACTCGGAGGCTCTGAGTAAAAATTTACCTAAACAGCAGAGGCCTCCAAAGCAGACACCCAAACAACTGCTACCTCAAGACACCCCACAAGCAACACATAAACCACAAAAGCAGTGTGCAAAGCAGTCACAGCCCTTAAGGCCAAATACAACACCAAACATACTTGTCATAGGTGACTCCATAGTCAGACACACTGACGTCCCACTCACCAGGCTGAACAAGGAGAGGGTCACAGTAAGCTGCCTATCGGGCGCTAGAATCCGCCACATAACACAAGCACTGGTCACTCCACAGCAAGTACAAATATGACACAGTCATTGTCCATGCTGGTGTGAACGACCTGAGACGTACCTCCCTGGACTGCATGAAAAGAGACATAGAGGAGCTCTCTGATTATGTAGCCCAGGCAGGTATGACCCTAACCCTGAGCAGTATCCTTCCTTCACCAAGAATGATGCCACAATATAGAGACAAGATGATCAGCTTTAACAATTGGCTTAATGTCTGGTGTCATTCAAAGGGGATCCAGTGTCTGTCTGCCTGGGATGACATGCTTGACAAGCCACGCTGCTTCGCAAGGGACGGCTTGCACCTGTCACCCCTGGGATTCCGGATATTGGCTAAGGCTCTTGCCACCCCATAGTGCCTTTTTTAGGCAAGGCTCAAATTCTAAACCTACCACCCTAGAAAAAAAAATGGGAAGAAATTGAGGGTAATGCTGCTCAATGCCAGAAGTCTAAATCTCAAAATGCACGCACTCGAGGCCCTTCTCAGTATGGAGAACATCGATGTCTGTGCTGTAACTGAAACCTGGTTCAAGGCTCCTGAGAGCACCCGGCACTATTAGGTTTTACCTCATATCATGCGTTCCGCCCCAAAACCCGGACCACTCCACAAAAGGAGGGGTGTATCCATATTCATAAAGGATACTCACACCTCCAGGTTGGTGGCAACGCATGAAGCTTCGAAACCATCCAGGTGCAACTAACAATAGGCAAAACTGCTCTACAAATTGTAGCATGCTACAGGCCACCCTCTCAAACTCAGGAACCCCACACAGCCTTCCTGAAGACACTGGAGGGTATAAATGTATCTCCAAACACCATCATATTGGGTGACTTCAACTACCCGAATATAGACTGGGAACATTACTCAAGCCCTAACTTTCTAGCCCAACGGTTCCTGGAGTTCATAAATTCAAATGCCATGGAACAGCTAGTCACTGTTCCCACGAGAGGAGAAAATATACTAGATCTCATTGTCACAAACATGGGGACAAAATGCTCCACACCGGAAGTATATCCCTCATTGGTGAGATCTGATCATAAACTAATCTCACTGGAAATCCACATCCCGCCCCCACCCCAAACAAAAAAGACCATAGTGAAGAACCTCTCTAAAGCAAACTTCACACTACTCAAGACTGGTGTGGTATCCTTCAAGGCCCCTGAGTCAGAGGAAACCACAACCCAAGCTGCGGAAGCCCTTACAAATGCCTTCTATGAACACCTCCAGGACTGCATGGATCAGGCAATCCCAAATAAAACCAAGACTCTTTCCACAAAGGGCAAACGTCCAGTCTGGTGGACCCCAGCCATTAACAAACTTTACAATAAGAGGAGAAAGCTATTACATGATAGAACAAAATCCATAAAAGGGAAGTCACCCCTGATCATTAGCAAAAAAATACGAGCACTCATAAAATCAACTAAGGCCAATTTTGAGAGAAAAATTGCCATGGATTCAAAGGACAATCATAAGGCCTTTTTCAGCTATGTTAGGAACCTGGGTGGAAACTCACAGATATGCTCAGAATTAGTCCAAAATGATACAAAAATCACTGAACCCACAGACATTGCCAACATACTGGCAGACAGGTTCAGTGCAAACTTCACCCCCTCTCCCCTAAAGGAGAGATAACTATCCCAGCCGAGTGTAGCCTCCCGGACATCTCAAATGCGCAGGTGAAAGCTGCTCTCTCTAAAGCTAAAAACACAGCATCAGTGGGACCGGATGGTGTCCCCGGCTGTGTGCTACACGAGCTAAATGAGGAATTAAACCCGCACATAAGGCAGCTGTTTAATCTCAGCCTTACCACAGGATACGTGCCCAAGGAGTGGCGTACGGCAACTGTGGTCCCACTCCACAAAGGTGGCGCCTCTACGGACCCTGGTAATTACCGCCTCATAAGCTTAACAAGTCTGGTCTGCAAAGCTATGGAGAGGATCATAATGGAGCTCATAAACAAAGATATAGGGGACTTGCAGACATTGGACCCGACCCAGTTTGGCTTTGTCAAGGGAAGATCATGCCTTTTGAACTTGGTCGACTTCGAAATAGTCACCAAGGCCATTGATGAGGGAAAGGCAGTCCATACAGCCTACCTTGACCTTGCAAAGGCTTTCGACACAATACCCCACTCGGGTATTGTAGAAAAACTTACCAGCTTAAATGTAAACCCATATGTCACAAGATGGGTTGCAAACTGGCTTAAGGACAGAACCCACAGGGTTAGAGTTGCTGGCGCTGTGTCAGACTCCAAGCCGGTCACAAGTGGTGTCCCACAGGGCTTGGTCCTTGGCCCCTATTGTTTGGCATCTACTTCTCAGAAGTACAGGCCAACATGGGAGGACTTTGGCTGACAAAGTTTGCAGATGACTGCAAACTGGGCCATAGTGGAAAGTGCATCGGACACTGATATCCTTCAGAAGGGACTCACGGAAACAGATAGCTGGTGCCAGAGCCATGGCCTGAAGTTAAACGCCAAAAATGTATAGTCATACCCTTCGGGAAAAACAAGGTAACCCCAAGCTACCATATAGGTGGCAATCCACTAAGCACAGAAGAGGTTATCAGGGACCTGGGGACCCAGGTTGACAGTGGCCTTTCTTTGACACTCACATTGCTAAAGTGGTTAGAAAGACCTTCTACATTGCCCACCTGATCATGAAGGGATTCACATCCAGATCTAGTGAGGTCATTGTTCCCTGTACTCTTCACTTA
Organism: Protopterus annectens; assembly: GCF_019279795.1. NCBI lineage: Eukaryota > Metazoa > Chordata > Ceratodontiformes > Protopteridae > Protopterus > Protopterus annectens. The sequence continues at coordinate 1,854,160,826 of NC_056726.1, forward strand.
TCAGACCAATGATCGAGTACAATGCCCCATTCGGGATGTATCTCACCCGACATCTGCAGCAATTGGAGAGACCCCAAAAGTTCCTCACCAAAAGGATAAAGGGACTCCAAAATCTGTCATATGCTGCCAGATTGAAGAAACTCCAGCTCTATTCAGTCGCATACCGTCTGCTCAGAGGTGACATGTGCCTGACATACAAGGCCATGTCCAACCCGGAATTAATGGACATGCTCCACCTCAAAAATCCAAATCCACCAAAACCACTAGAGCAAGCGACTTAAACCTTAGCACGGATATAAATAGGACGTGCTGGAGGGATAGATTTATCACTCAGAGACTCCCTATGCTGTGGAATAAAATCCCGGTTCATGTGAGGCAGAGCACCTCGCTGACTCTGTTCAAGAGAAATCTAGACCTGTGGATGGGAGATCGAGGTTTACCCGGGAATCATCTCTGGGTCACTGCTGGACAGAGGCACAACAAACTAATGGGCACAGTATTTTTTCATATAAGGGGTGGCGTAAGCCACAATAATTTGGGCTAGGCTTATAAATGCCTTAGGGCAGATAGCCTAGTATAAACCTATGAACCTATGAACCTATATATATATATATATATATATATATATATATATATATATATATATATATATATATATATATATATATATATATATATATATATATATATGTATATGTATATAAGCTTGGGGGGTGTGGGAGGTGCTCCCCCATGCAAAAAGAGGTTTTAAGGAGAAGAGCAGATTTCAAAAATTGCTCTCCTGCTGTGTTTACCCGACATTTCAATAGGGGACCATTGTATACCAGGCATCCTAGGGAACAAGTGGCTAATCCTTGGGATCTCAATTTTGTTTTGGAAAAAAATAACTCTTGCTCCATTTGAACCACCTCATCAGGCTGATGTGATTTTTTTTAAGATGGAAAACAGTTATGGTGATGATTAATCTGACTTCTGCAAAAAGAGTGTCTGAGTTGCAAACGTTTATGGTGGATCAACCTTATTTCATTTTCTACAAAGTTAGGACTTAAGAACTAATTCTTTATTTATGCCTAAAGTAGTATCCACATTTTCTTTTAGCTAAGCTATCCATCTCCCAGTCTTTGTTCCACAACCTAAAAATGAGATAGAAAGGATACTTCATACTTTGGATGTCCATAGACAACTCGGGTACTAGACAAAACTAGGTACAGCAGACAAAATCATTCAGAAATTTTAACAGCTGTTCATTCTTTGTGAAGATCAGAAAAAAGGACAGCCTGTGACAATACAGGCTATTTCAAAATATATTCTCATTCTATTTCCTTTACTCACTACAATAAAACAATTCTGAGCAGGGTCAAGGCTCACTCTAGCAGAGCCTTGGCTTCATCTGTGGCATTTTTTTGTAAAAGGTTAAATTCTAGACATATGCTAGAATCATCAAATTGTTCCTCTGTGCACACTTTTAGAAAGTACTATAAATCAGATTCCTTCAGGTCTAGGACAGGCTTTGCTTGGATCATTCTCCAGGAGCCTCTGGACCCTCATCTTTCTTACTAGTCATGGTAAACCATGTAACTTGGGCTACTTCAGTAGTGATCTCTATGAAGAATATAGTACAGTTGTGTAAATAAACTTACCATAACAGTAGATGTTTGAATGATCACTGCTGCAGTAGCTGCTCCCTACCACCATCACTCTTATTTTTCTATATTTTTATGCCATTTTGTGGACTTTTATTTCTACATTACCTGCATTGTCCTCTGTGGGCTTTATCCTTCCTTTCTCTAATTGGTAGAAAGCTCTGAAGAGCTTGGCACCCAAATCTGACTTTTAGTCAACTGAGTTCTAGCTGACTAATGGTTTGGGTGTGTGGAATGTGTCCTGAAATCTCTGGAAGCTGACTGGCTGTAAAATTCATAACAGATGTAATCTATACAGTTTAGGATGCTGTAACTGTGATCATTCAAACGTGTACTGTTATGGTAAGATGTCTTTTCTGTTCAGCCCTCAACTGATGGATTTCAGATCAAACCTCAGATCTGATGTTGGATGCTTTTTCCAGCCTTAGGATTTGTAGCTTAGGCTCCTTCCTTTACCAATAATACCTTTTTGTCCCAAACTTTACCTCTGATCTGGTTTGCTGCTCGTAAAATATGGTTGTCATTCATTGACTCAGGCTTTTTTCCACTAAATACCTCTAATTTTTCTATTCTAAAGTGTTAGGCACTTCTCTATTGTTTTATTTTGACTAATGTAAGATGTTCTTCATTTTGATCACTGTTTCGGTAGCCTTACTTATATGGGTTATATCCTGCCAATGATATAACAGCCAGACAGCTTCCATAGCTTCAGGACAACTTGCATGCACCCAAACTGTCAGGCAGCTCGAGCTGAGCTGTCTAAAAGACAAGCCTGTGTGTGGAGCCCTTCAGAGCTTTATTGCTGCTGAAAAATATGCTCCTCTGAGGCTTTTGAGGATCAGTGCTCAGCTTGTGCTTTTTTTGCTGGAGAGATAAGTTCCCTTTTGGGGGAACAAATTACCATTCTCTTAAATGTTATTGTTTTATTACTTTCCTCTTCAGGAAAGTTATTTTAAAGTTAGCAATGTTGTTGTTTAACAGACTGTCTTGAGACTGTAATGTTCTTTTATACAGCACACTCATTTCTTTCAATTTAAAAGTAGTGTATACTAACTAAAAAGATATTTTCTGTGGATAAATTGTGCTAATTTGTCTGTTGTGGGGCTGTCATTGTGTCTTAAGGTGCTTTTTACTTTGTTTTTTTTTGTCAGAAAAGTAAATTTTGTAGTCTGGTAGTTTTACTGGCATTTGCTCTTTGTCTTCCTTGGGAAAGGCACACCATTTCTGGCTTGACCATGGAACAGACTACCATGGAACAGACTACCACTCCCATAGTTGGTCCTTGTTGTAGCCAAAAAAAGAAAAAGTTAAGTAAACCGCCTTTGCCACAATAGTAGGCTAGCAATTTCTCTCGGTTGCAGGTGGATGACTCTGCTTTTGCCATTTCTTGTACCTCAGACCACTCATCTTTTACCCCAGTTCCCTCAGGTGGAGAACCTACTACCACTATAGACTGGGAACTGGCTACGTCCTGTGTGGCTGTTGGCAAGGGAAAGCCACTCTTGCCTGTCTTGGGAGACAGAAACAGGGAAGGTTTCCCTGTTGTGTCAGAATATTGTGCGCATCCTTGGGAAAGCAGCTGCTTCCATTAGTAACACAGCTGGCACCATCTTTTTCTGTCAAAAAGAAACAGAAAGCCAAGCATATATTTACTGCTCCACAAATTTCTTTGGATAGGGGTAGTTTATTAGTACTGACATAGGGTTTAATTTAGGCTGTTGATCCATCCTGTAAAGTAGTTTCTGGTAAAAGAAAGAGGGATTCCTCTTTTCCTGAAGAAATTCAAGCTTTTGAATTTGTATAGGAAGATGCAGAGACTGATCCAGGGTTTTGTCCTCAGATTTCTGTTTCAGGCTCAAAGGGGAGCTCCGTTTCTGATTCTCCCTGTGGAGAATTCTTTCTATTCTTCCTCTTTCTGTGAGACTATTGCTAGAATATCCCAGTGCTTTCAGTGGGATGATACTGAAGATTTCCTTCCATATCACTGTTGCAGTATTCATAACAGTTGGAATCCCCTGCCACAGGTGATGACTGCAACAGTGAAACACGAAGAACATAGTACATTTGTGTACACTTACCATAAATGTAGATGTTCGAGTGTATTCACTGTTGCAGTCCTGGTTTCCCTCCCTCCATCCCCCTTATATCCTCTTCCCCTAAGGGGACATAAGCTTCCCACGGTGGCTTGACCATCCGGCCAGTGTACCAAAGCCTTTAGTTTGCTTTAAGGTACGCCGTATGTCACACATCTGCTCTTCTCGTAATGTAGGGCATAAAGGTGACATCCTGATGTACCATCCTCAGGACTTCTTTGCTGCCAGTTGAATGCCATCTCTGGTCATCGGTCTGCTCACTTGAGTCATTGCTGATGTACCTAGCCATTCAGATAAGTGCCCTGTTGGGCTTTTTTGCTTATTTTCTTTTGCTTTTGCATGGTGAGGTTTCATGTCATCAGAAAGGGTAAATGCCAGTGTAGGAGACAGATTCCCATTAAAGACTGTCACGAGCAGTGCTTGTTTTGTCTAGGTGCCTCTCATGATCATACGTCCTGCAATATTTGACTGGCTTTTGTGCCAAAGACCTAACACAGTTGTCTTTCATCTCTTGCTATTTATCTAGAAAACCAGTGTCTAAAACATTTAGCGAAAGACACTATGGAGGATACTTCCCAGGCTGTGGGTCATCCACCTTCGAAGGCCAAAAAAGTCAGGTCATATTCTTTGGCTGTGCCTCCTACTTCAGACATCTCTCTTGAGGCTAATGAAAGCCCTGAGGTTCACCCAGTTCCTGGGTTGGATTCTTCTACGTGACCATTTTGGTGGCTGGCATGGATCTGGCTGCTCACACGTCCTTGGAGGCCTTGCAGACATCCATTTCAGACATTTAGGGGGGATCATGTTTGATTATCACAGAAGGGGCTAGGGGGTTCCTCAGATACTGGTGAGGGAGGAAATCCCAACTACGATTATTACGTACAGGCCAACGTCGGAGCCTGCTACATTTCATAAGGCAGACTTCTCCTTAAAGGTGTAAAAGACAAAAATGTGCTCCTGCTCCCAAGGACTCTCAAAGTGGATGTCAGAATTTTACACAGGGTTTTTTAATGCTCGTTTGGCCTTGAAACCTCCTCAGGGGCTTTCGGCTCCTCCTTGGTCATCTTCCCCTCTTAAGAATTTAAGGATCAGGTTTCTTCTGAAGAATATGAAGATTCAGATGAGGAATCCTTGGCCTGCTCTACCCAGATTCTTTCCTCTCTGGGGTATGGTTCTGAGGAAGAGGGATCTACTATTCTTGAATCTCCTTTTGAGGAGATTACTTTTAGGGATATCATTGTTAGGATGATGGAGTTCTTTAAATTGGATTGTTCTTGTTCCCAAGTGTCTGAAGTGCAGAGGAGATATGAGCTCCTTCAAATGGAGTCCCCTAGACCTTCTGCTGTTCCTTTTTTTTTGGCTGCTTTACTGGATGCTTTTTCTTCTGCTTCCCAGCCCCCTGCTCCTAAGAAACAGACCAATTTTGTAAAGTGCCCAGTGACTACAAATTCCTTTACAAGTGTCCATCTGCTGACCCTTTGGTGGTTCTCTGTGGCATCTGACCAGCCTTCTAAATTACTGCCATCGACTAAGCTTCTTCCGTCTGATGAGGACAGCAGGAGCATGGAAAGGCTGGGTAAAAACATTTATACTTCAGCCACCCTAGCCTTTTGACTGACTACCTGATTCTTTCTAGCCACATTCCTCTTTCTCTTCATCTTTCTCTGTTTCTTCCTATTTGGGTAAGCATAACCCAAGATTCTTGGGTTCTTTTTACCATTCGCCAAGGGTATTTCATGGTTTGGAAATCTTTTCTCCCCTTCATGGGCATTCCTCAGCCACATCAAGAAGAGTTGAGCTTTTTTTTCCAGAGGTGCTTCAGGATGTTTTGACTCGGGAGAACTATTCAAGAGGTTCCAGCTGCTGAATGGAGGAAGACGTTTTATTCCAGAATGGTTTTGGTCCCCAGGAAAGAGGGCACTTGGAGACCCATTCTGGATCTTTCTCATCTGAATACTTTTCTAAAGGTTCCTTTCGAATTTTATCTCTTCAGAGTTTGTTCCCTTTGCTGCTTCCGCAGGCTTTTCTGGCTTCTCTGGCTCTCAAGGATGCTTACCTTCATATCACTATTCATCCCCTTTTCAGGAAGTTTTTACATTTTTGTGTTGCTTCCTGGCATTTTCATTTCTCTGCTTTGCCCTTTGGCCTCTCAACTGCCCCAAGGGTATTCACCAAATGCCTAGTTCCTGTGATTGCTTTTTGCAGGATTCAGGGGATCCAAATGTTTCCTTTCTTGGATGGTCTCATGTTTCAGGCATCCTCTCCAGAGATCCTTTTACAAAATCTTCATTGTGCCATTTCCCTTCTGCAAAGCCTGAAGTTTACAGTAAGCTTCAAAAAGTCTTTTCTGACTCCTTCTCAAGACAATGTTTTTCAGGGGTGCAGGATTCAGATGGTGCCTATGCTGGCATCCCTGCCTCCTCCCAAGGTCTTTGACACTTATTTCTTTCTTTCAAAATCTTCTTCCTCTGGCCTCTATCACAGCCAGACCGTTTTTGAGATCTCTCTGATTCATGGTATCCACCATCCCTATGTTCCTTCTGACCAAACTGCAAATGAGAAAGTTTCTGTGGTTTCTGGTCAGTATCACTTCAACATACGTATCCCCTAGACTTTGTAGTTCTTCGTCTTCCTTGTCTAAAAAACGAATTTCACTGGTGGATTCAGCAGTTGTCTCGAAACCCAGGGCTCCCTTTTCATCCCCTCTTCCCCCTCAGGAGCTGTTCACAGATGCCTCAGACATGGGATGGGGGAGCAGCTTTTGGCTCCCTAAAGGTGCAGGGGATGTGGTCACCTCTTCAACAGAGAGCACATCAGTGTCAAAGAGGTGAGAGCTCTTGGCGCTTCAGGCTTTTAATCCTCTTTTCTCACCAGGACCTCTCAAGGTATTTACAGACAATACCACAGCATACTTGCGTATTATTGCAACCAGATTTCGAACAGGAGAAATGTCTCTTTTCCATGCTATACTCTTGCCAATAAATGTAGTCCAAAAAAATTGAAATGTATGTATGTATGTATGTGTATGTACGTATGTATATACATTGTCAAGAAAGGTAGAAAGACGTAAAAAAGTTTGCTGAAAGAAATGATTACAGCAGCTCTTATACTCTTGTACCTTTGTCTGTCTTTGAACCTCTGTTCAGCAGAAACATGCAAACATTGGTTTTAATGTAGAGAAGTGGTTCCACATGTACTGACATATCTGGAATTATTCAAAGCCCCAAAACTATTTCAAAATCAGTGTAGGTACACAGTTTGTTTCAATAACATTAAGTAGTAATGCATTATAAGTATGACACAGGTGGCCAACATACCTCTCAACTCTCCAACTTTTCACAGAATGTCCACATTTTTGCATCATATCTTTTTTGGTCTGTTCTCCTCATAAAATTTGTGGTATCCTGGCAAAAGGTAGGATTTTAGAATACCTTCTCTGTCACTAAGACTTGTACGCTCTCATTTTGGAAAAGAAATAATCCAACTCCAGGACAATGGCACTTCTACAATCTCATGCAACTGCAGAGCAGCATGGCACACATCTGCACAGTACTTCGCTGTGAGGAAGTGCACTTTGTTTTTTTTAAAAAGTCCATTTTTAGCACAGAGAAGGTGCCAGATATTCACTAACATTGTTAAGGAAACATTTTAAGTGCATAAGACTGAATCCTACTTTTGCCTGGTAAGAAAGCATTTTGCAAGTATATTTCAATGCCTTTTTAACTATGTTAAACCATTGATGTTATGTGATCCTATCTCGCCTACATTCTGACTGATGGGTTCGGAGCCGATCCCTCGGCTCCGACTCGGCACGCTTATGCCAAAGAGCGAAGTCTCTTATTGGCTGAGCTTACTATATCCCAGGATGCACCACTACCAATCCCCCAGATCTCGTTTGCCGCTAACTAGCAAAGATGTGGTCTCGAGCTGGCTGAGCTAAGTAGTGTTTTCACTAACTTTTTCTGTCAGGAATTTGCTATTTCTATAACAAAAAGCTGTTTTAACAGCTACTCTGTACTTTTGTGTATGACTGGAGATTTTTTTGTGGAAAATTTGTGTGTGATTGGGTGTTTGTTCTGACTACAGGCCCCCCTTGATCTGTAGGGCCTTTCCCTGTCAGTCAGTCCCTTTCAAATCCATAGGGGTTTTAGGATCCCCTTGAGTTTTCTCTGTTGTTATCGGGCTGTCAATCTTAACTGGCAACCGTAAGCTTTGTAGTGTCAGTCAATTTAGAAAGACTATACAGAATAGTGGGGCTTTTCTGTGAGAGAGTTACTGTATTGTTGTTATAATGTCTCAGGCTCCTAGGCCTTCGGGCTTTAAGAAGTGCACCAAGTGCAGTTTTAAAATGTCTATCACGGATGACCACTCTCTCTGTGTATATTGTTTGTGCGCCAAACATTTGCAGGAGTCCTGCAGCGTGTGTCACGCTTTTTCCTCGAGGGTCCTCCAAGAGAGGAAAAATAAACTTATTTTGAAAGGCCTTATAAAACCCTCTTTTGAAGAAGCTTTAGCGTCCTCTCCTTCTCCTGCTAAAAAGAAAAGGGCGTCTGCTCCGACCAGTCCGTCGGACCCAGCCGCCAAAAGACATAGGCAGGCTTCTCCTTCGGCTCCAAGGACTTCAGAGCCGAGGGCGGAACGGTCTGCCTCGATGCCTCCAGTCTCGACTCCTCTGGCTTCGGAGCCGATGGCTGGGGCATCGAGAGGCGGGTCACCTTCATCGGCTCCACTGATCTCGGAGCCGATGAAGGTTGTCCGCTCAGACACTTCCTCCTCGGCGCCGAAGTCCTCCTTGGCACCGATGGAAACTGGTTTGTGCATTCCTTCGGCGCCGATAGTTATCGAATCGCCTCGGAGCCGGTCCCCTAGTCCCTTGGGGCCGTTGGAGAGGCCTACTCGAACCCGTTCGGTCTCCTCTAGGTCATCGAGGATGTCAGATTCGGACATAGACAGGGTGCTCCAAAGACTGTTCCAGTCCCCAGTCTTTCAAAAATTTGTTTTGCTCCAACCCAACTGGCTTCGGAGCCGATAGCCCACTCCATTGCCATTCCTCCTCCGACCGCTTCGGCTCCGTCGGAGCAGGTGCTGATGGAGCCAGTGGAGATCCTAGGGTCGGCTCCGCCCCTTTCTCCCACCCCGGCCTTCGAGTCCGAGTTTGCACGGACTTCTTCGGCCGGACCCGGGGTGACGTTTCGGGACCAATGCTGTCGGTTCCGAGCCTCCCTCTCGGTGCTTCGGCTGCGGGACTTCCGTCTGCTATCATGGCTCCGGGGACCGGACACTCCCAGGATTCTGGGGGTCCGGCTTTCAGAGCTATGAGGAGTGCCTTGGCCAAGTCTTCTTCGGCCATCTCTACGGCTTTACTGGCACCTTCCCTGGGCATGGAGACTGGGTCTTTGGCAGTTCCCCTGTCTCTAGGCAGCGGAGCCCCGGGGCCTGAGGTTACCCCCACTGGGGGTTCCCCTCCTGAGGGTTCTTCAGAGTTGTCTTCAGAGGAGCCCCCAAGGAAGAGATCGTGCAAGAGGAAGCACGTGGACTCCCCCGAGTCTCTTACCTTGGACACTGATCTTGATGATGCGGAGGGGTCCCCAAAGTCGTCCTCGGATGATGTCTCATTTGCAGACATTCTAGAGATCCTTAAGCAACGAGGCGGCTGGATTTCCAAACCCCCCTCCGCTGATGAGTCAGTGCTTCTCAAGGCCTTTGGGGCTCAGCCCTCCGCCTCCTGGGTGTCTCCGCCCTTCGACGAGCTCCTGGATTTGGTTTGTCGGAGGGCGTGGGAACACCCAGATACTGTGGAACCAGTGCCTTCTCGCCCTAACAAATTTTTGTCTGCCCCACCCGAGAAGGAGTTCTTGACCAAAGGCGTGGCTGTAGATGCCATGGTGGTGGCATCTGCTACACAACAGGACGTGGCAGAGGCTTCAACGTCTGTCCATCCTCCTAATAAGGAGTCTAGGAGCATGGACCGGTACGGGAAGCGCACCCTGACTTCAGCGGCCTTTACTCTAAGGTCCCTGAATTATTTGGCACATTTCACCAGACTACAGAGGGATCTGGTCAAGGAGCTCTCAGACTCCCTCTCAGGTAACCTACCTGAGCAGCTAGCCCAGTCGGTTAGCTCTCAGTTGGCTATCCTTACCTCGATTTCTAACTCGTCCATGAGGCTCATTTCATATGCAGCCGAAGGCGGCAGAGCGGCAGGCACAGGCGTGGCTCTACGGAGACAAGCCTGGCTCCGTTTGTGTCATTTTGCGGAGGCCTTCAAGTCTTCCTTTGCCGACGCTCCCTTTGTTGGGTCCTCTTTGTTTGGACCCAAGGTAAAACACACTCTTACCCGCTGTGAGCAAGAGGGAAAGACTTTATCTGCTGTAGGAGCGCGTTATTCCACTCCCTTTCGGCCTTATCCCAAGGCTAAAAGAGGAGGGAAGATGTGGTTCCGCAAATCACAGAAATTCTTTCCCCAACAGCAGGAAGATTCCCCTTCCAGAGGCAGAGGTCGTGGAAATTATTCTGGGAGACGCCGTCCCAGAGGCGGCAGAGGCCCCCGCAACAATGGAGACTGCGAGTCCTTTCGTGGCTCTTCAGCCACCCACACTCCATGAGGGATTGCCCGGCTGTGCTGCTCCGGAGCCAGTCGGGTGCCGTTTTGCCAAGCACCTAAAAGCCTGGGAGTCTATTACTCAGGACAGATGGGTGCTTCGGATAATTGCCGGAGGTTACACCATTCCCTTCACACACTCACCCCCACCGTCCAAAAAAATCCCGGACCCACCACCCAGTCAAAGGGAAATTGCAGCCGTAGAAGCTTCAAAGCTGCTGGAAAAAGGAGTCATCCAACGGGTCCCCACAGACCAGATCGGATCCGGAAACTACTCAAGGTTCTTTTTAGTGCCAAAAAAGACAGGGGACCTGAGACCCATTTTGGATCTCAGCAAACTAAACCAATCAGTCATGAAGTCCAAATTCCGAATGGTCACTTTACAATCCATTCTCCCATTGTTGGAGAAAGATGTTTGGATGTGCTCCATAGATCTCAAGGACGCCTATTATCACATACCGATACATCAGGCGTCCAGGAGGTATCTGCGCTTCAGCCTGGGAGACCGTCACTTCCAATTTTGTGCTCTGCCCTTTGGTCTCACCACAGCCCCCAGGGTGTTCACCAAGTGTTTGGCAGTAGTGACTGCTCACCTGAGGAGTCTCGGATTCCAAGTGTTTCCCTATCTGGACGACTGGCTCCTGACTGCCACCACCAGGCATCTACTACTAGAGAACCTACAAGCCACCATCTCCCTGGGTACTTACCTGGGAATTACATTCAACTGGTCAAAGTCTGTCTTGCTGCCTTCTCAGCGCATAAGATTCATAGGAGCAGAGATAGACTCAAAATTGATGTGAGTTTTCCTTCCTACCGAAAGGATACAAACATTACAAGGTCAAGTCCGAGCCCTGCTTCTAAGATCCAAAGCCCCAGCCAGGTTGGTCCTGCAACTTTTAGGTTCAATGTCTGCCACGGTTCTCCTAGTTCCCCTGGCAAGATTGCACATGAGGATTCTTCAGTGGCTGTTATCGACACAATGGTCCTTTCAGGATCTCCCCCTCAATCATCACATACTGATTACAGAAACGTGCAAACGGGACCTCCGCTGGTGGCTTCTGCCATCCAATCTGAATCAGGGAAGACCTTTTGTTATGCCCCCTCCGGTAGCCACCTTGACAACGGATACCTCCCAGATGGGGTGGGGGGGCATTGTCTGGGCAGGTCAGTTCAGGGATCTTGGCTTCCAAACGAAACCTTTCTCCATATCAATGTGTTGGAAATGAGGGCTGTACTTCTGTCCCTACAAGCCCTCCACAACTTTCTCCCTCAAGGCATTATCGCTATCCACACAGACAACATGTCGGTGGTCTGGTATCTAAACAAACAAGGAGGGACCAGATCCTACCCCCTTTGCAGAGAGGCCATGAGGGTGTGGGAATGGGCAGTGGCTACCAACCGCTTCCTGCTAGCGACCCACATTCCAGGGAAATCCAATGTATTGGCAGACAGACTGAGCAGGACTATTCTTTCTCCTCACGAGTGGTCCCTGAACGAAGCTGTAGCAGCTCAGGTTTTCGAAAGATGGGGGACTCCGTGCTGCGACCTGTTTGCAACACCACAAAACACGAAGTGCAAAAGGTTCTTTTCCTTGACCCCGCGTCAAGGGGAAGCAGCTACGGATGCTCTAGTCCAACCTTGGCCAACAGGACTGCTTTACGCTTTTTCTCCGGTTCCACTCCTTCCCAAAGTTATCCAGAAAGCTTCCCAATTGGGGTCCACAATGATTCTAATTGCTCCGTACTGGCCTCGTCAGGTATGGTTCCCCTACCTACAGAAATATGCTCTGGACGGTCCTTGGTTTTTGGATCTAACTCCGGACCTTCTGGTTCATTAGTCGGGACAACAGCACCAGTCCCTTCACACTTTGAAGCTAGCAGCTTGGCTCCTCCACTTCCGACTTTAGTCAGAAATCACACCTTGGACCCTGAAGTTGTTCACATTTTATCTTCAGCCCACAAACCCACCACTAAGAAATTGTATCACAGTAAGTGGAAGAGGTTTGCTATCTGGGCTCACCTCAGAGGTTTAGACCCTATTACTGCCCCGATACCAGACGTCTTGAAATTTTTAACATCCTTGTTTAATCAAGGATCTTCAGTCTCTACTATTAAGGTCCAACTAGCAGCTATCTCCAAATTTCACGAGTCCATAGACCCACCATTGATGAGTAGCAGATTATGTAAAACTTTCTTAAAAGGTGCTGTGCTTTTAAGACCCCCAGTTTTTCATCCTGCGCCTCCATGGGATCTTGATTTGGTACTTAGTGCCTTAACATCTCCCCCTTTTGAACCGGCTGCTACATGTGAGTTGAAATATCTGTCTTGGAAAACTGCCTTCTTAATTGCAATTACCTCTGCAAGAAGAGTTTCAGAACTTCAAGCCCTATCTATCAAACCACCGTACTTGATTTTTCACAAGGATAGAGTATCACTTAAGCCTAATCCATCCTTTGTTCCAAAAGTTTGTTCTAATCTCTGTCTCCAACAATCTCTAGAGCTACCAGTTTTCTTTCCAAAATTTTCAAACAAAGCGGAATACACCTTGCATAAGTTGGATGTTCACAGGCAATTGCGCTTCTATCTAGACAGGACTCAACAGATTCGAAAAACAGACCAATTGTTTGTGTCCTTTTCAGATAATAAACTGGGCAAAACCATCACAAAAGCTACTATTGCCAAATGGATTAGAGATTGCATAACTCGGGCTTATTCCTCTTCAAATAAGCAACTTATAACATCTGTCAAAGCTCACTCTACTAGAGCTATGGCTACCTCTATTGCTTTTCATTCCAAGCTCGCTATTTCTGAGATTTGTGCTGCGGCTACTTGGTCCAACCCGCACACTTTCATTTCCCACTATAAATTGGATGTGGCATCTAAAGGGCGAGCATCATTTGGTTCCACGGTACTCAGGAGTGTTTTCCAGTGAGCCACCCAGGATGCAGGTGCTAGGAACGCTGTCCCATCAGTCAGAATGTAGGCGAGATAGGATCAAATAACATCTTTTAGTTATGTACTCACCATAACTTCAGATGTTTGGGATCCATCTCGCCTACATTCCTAATACCCACCCTCCTTCCCCCTACCTTGGAGATCAGAGGAGATTGAACGGTTTTGAGTTCTGTTTTTATCTTGTTTCATCTGACGATGTTATATAAGCAGTGCGTGCATGTGTGCATGTATGCGGACAAACTAGATCTGGGGGATTGGTAGTGGTGCATCCTGGGATATAGTAAGCTCAGCCAATAAGAGACTTTGCTCTTTGGCATAAGCGTGCCGAGTCGGAGCCGAGGGATCGGCTCCGAACCCATCAGTCAGAATGTAGGCGAGATGGATCCCAAACATCTGAAGTTATGGTGAGTACATAACTAAAAGTTTTGCATTCATGAGATGAAAAGTTGACAACTAAAAACCCCAGACAAGCATATAAGTTTCTCACTGTTTCACATGCCCAAAAAATAGTCCACCCTTTAAATGTCCAAAGCTGCATTCCTTTATGGACATGTAGATGTTGCAGGACAAGCCCTAACTTATCGCTACGAATATGGCTTGGAAAAGAGCCATTTCTCCTGTTCGAAATCTGGTTGCAATAATACGTAACTACCTACCACAGTGATATGTGGTATGGCGGGGGGGGGGGCAAGATTTTATCATCGTTGGTGGTTGGCACTGCTGGTGTGGGATCTGGCTGTCCAGTGTAAAGTGACTCTTGAGGCAGTTTACGCTCCCTCAGGTCAGAATATTGTGGCAGACACTATAAGCAGGTCCTTAACTCAATCTCACAGATGGATGCATCACAGGGATGTGTTTCTGGACATTGTCCACTAGTGGGGTACTCCTCAAATAAATGTTTGTCTCCCCTCTGAACAGACAACTTCCTCTTTTTTTGTGCCAGAGTGTCAGGTCCTCTGGTGTGGAAGGTGGATGCCCTGTCTTTTTCTTGGAAGGGACTGTTTTTATGTGTTCCATCCCCTTCCTCTCATTCTAAAAGTCCTGTTCAAAATTCAACAGGATACTCCCTTTTGGCCGAGGCAGCATTGGTTCCCTCTTCTGCATTTAGCCAGAGGCAGTCATCAGACGTTACCTCATAGGGTGGACCTACTTACACAAGACAAGGGATCTCTCCTCCATCCCCACCTCTGCACTCTTCAGCTGACATTGCTGGTGATAGGATTTTGATTCCACATAGACACCCTTTTTTCCGAGGACATGCTTAGGGTCCTGCAGGAGGCCAGGAAACCCACTACTAGGATATCCTACTTGTCCATAAGGAAGAGGTTTTCTGTTTGGTGTCTTTCTTGTAACCTGGGTCCACTTTCTATGTAAGTTCCTTTGGTTCTCTCCTATCTGTGTGAATTGCTCAATGCTGGTTTGGCCTACTCTTCTGTTAAGGCTCATTTATCAGCTATCTCTGCTTGTCTGCCATTTTCTCCTCCTTTGGCTTCTAGAGTTGAAACTAAACAATTTCTTAAAGGCGTCCTTCGTATTAGGCCTCCCAGGAAGCCTGCTCCTCCTCCTTGGGATCTTAATTTGGTTTTGGAGAAATTGATTCAGGCTCTTTTTGAGCCTGCCAATTCAGCTTCGTTGCAACATTTCTCTTGGTAGACTGTAGTTTTGTTGGCCCTTCTGCCAGATGAGTGTCTGAACTTCAAGCCCTTGTGGCTTGTCTTCCTTTTTCGGTGTTTAATAAGGACAGGGTTTCCATGTGTACTAATC
The DNA here is from genome assembly GCF_019279795.1 of Protopterus annectens. Classification (NCBI taxonomy): domain Eukaryota; kingdom Metazoa; phylum Chordata; order Ceratodontiformes; family Protopteridae; genus Protopterus; species Protopterus annectens. Next base: position 1,854,175,881 of record NC_056726.1, read on the forward strand.
CTCCTTTTATGCCTAAAGTGGTTAATCAGTTGTCTCATTTGCCCACTTTTTCCCCTGTCTGCAATCTGCCAGTGAGAGGGTGTTGCACACATTGGGTGTGCATAGACAACTCAGATTTTATTTGGATAAGACTAAGACTACTAGGAAATCTGATCAGCTGTTTATTTCTTTTCATCCTACGTCCCCATGATTAGCTGTATCCAAGAAAACTATTTCTTGGATCTCGAAAGCTGTTTCCTTTTGTTATTGTTTTAATAGTAAGAGCCTTCCTTTTCCTGTTAAGGCTCATTCTACAAGGGCTGTAGTTTCTTCTGGTGTTTTTTTAATGGATTGGCTACTAACTCAATTCTTGAGGCAGCTACCTGGACTTCTCTGCATACATTTACCAAGCACTACAAGTTGGATGTAATCTCTAGAGCTAGGGCTGGTTTTGCTAGGGCAATTCTTCATGGCTTCCTAGAGGGCTTGGCTGGTACTTCCTCCTCCTCCCAGGTTTCTTCATGAGCTTTGGCACAGTGATATGGGAGGGCATAGTACACTTGTGTAAAATCTTGCTATAACGGTAGATGTCCTTCTCTTCTCTGTTGTTGTATTCACTCCCTCCCTCCTCCCCTGGTCCATTTCTCTTCTGGATGTACTGATTACCTTTCTTTTCCTTGGAGTGACATTCCTACTGTGGCTCTCAGTTCTGAGGATGGTATGTCGGGATGTCACCTTTATGCCCTACATTATGTGAGGACCATATGTGTGACGTATTGCTACCTTAAAGCAACCTAAAAGCTTTGATATACTGGCTGAATATTGGGCTGCCCTTGGCAGGGAATCCCAATTGTTATGAATACTGCAACAGTGAAGAGAAGGATATATACCTTTATGGTAGCATTTTACACAACTGTGCTTTTCTCAGTCTCTCAGAAAATACTACGAGTTGTTACAGAAGGATTTTGCATAACCTACACCCACTCCTCCTGTCCTCCCTGCTTTAGAGAGCGTGTGTCTTACTGCCTAGAATTTGTCTTGATAGTCAGGCAGCTGTCCCTAAAAGGCAGACAGGATGTGTAAAGTTCCTCAGTCTTTTAAACTTTTATACACTATCCCAAAACCTGACTCAGCAGCTGTAGCCTTAGCTGATTCCATTGTTGCTAAACAATTAATTCCAATCCTATTCTTTCTAATAAGGATTAGAAAAATTGATAGGTGTGAGGAAAATGTATACATCTGCAGTTTTTATTTTCAGAATTTTAAATTGTCAGGCTCATATGTTAAATTCTGACAAATTATGAAAGTACGAGGAATGTTTTATCTACAGATCTGATGTCTGTTCAGTCTTCATCACCCTGTGAGTTACGGTTCCATCTTCAGAACTGACTCGTCCATTAGCAAGCTAAAGCTTCTGAGCTAGAGCTCCTCCTACCCATAATGCCTCGCTGTCCCGATACCTCATATCTCGTTTGCTGCACTTCAGCAACACATCAGGAGTCCATTCTGTGCTCTTCCATGGGCATATTTTTCCAAAGTTGTGCTGACCGTGAGTAGGCCTTTGGCCTGCTTTTTCTTTTGTGTCCTACCCTTTACTAAAGCTGTATATTATTAAAAAAAACCTCTTTAGCTTTAATATTTTATATCTTGCAGCGTGTGTTCTTTCCATTGCGTTTCTCTCTCCTTCTTCTCTTTTTTCCTTCCTTCTTTCCACTATGTTGGAGAAGTCCGATAAACCCAGAGATTTTAAGAAATGCACTTCCTGGGGCACAATATCCCTGTCTCTAATGCCCACAGGGAGTGTGCTTACTGTCTTGGGTCTGCAAACTTCAAAGTGGTGCACTGTCTCTGCAAGGCCTTCCTCCCTTGAGCTCTTGCTGATAGAAGGAATAAGTTAGTTTTGAAAGAGCTTATTCCACTTCCCTCCCCAGCTAACCTTTCTGTCTCAGGAGCTCAAACCCCCTCTAAGAAATCTAAGGAGGCCAGGGACCCTAAAAAAAGTCCCCAGACCCCTCCTCTTTAGCTGTTTCAGAGCCACTCAAAAAGGCCCGGGAATGTCGGAACAGAGCCCTTTGGCTCCAACTTCTGCACCTACCCCTCCGCTCTATGCCCCAGTTGCCACATCAGGGCCAGGGCCATTGGTGCCGAGTGCATCCCCTCGGGATGTCTCTCCCAGACCTTACTCCAGGTCTTTGTCTGTCACCTCTTCCATCATGTCCTCTCTGAGCTTGTCAGAGAATGAGGTGAACAGATTGATGAGGAAATTTCTCTGCATGTAGATCCGGATGGAGGTCATTCCAGCTCTGTCCCCTGTGGGATCCATGAGCAGAGCATCCCCCTGCAAAATAGTATCTTCTTTTTGATCTGGCCTGCCACTTTGGAGCTCCCACATCTGTTGGTCCCAGGGGCCGAGACATTCGGTCCAATAGTTATCTCAGCTTCAAGTCTGACTGCTTCCCTGACTCACTCAGTGCCAACTTTGTTGGGGTCTAGTGCTTCTCATAGCTGAAGCCTCAATGTCAAGTCTGGGGGATGACTTCAACTCCAAAGGTCTTGGAGCTGTCTCTTCCCTTCAGCATTCGACAGCTCAGCACCGACTACTCCCTCAGAGCGGAGGGCTGATGGAGACTGAGGATGGTCTGCTCCTGATCCTTCAGGGGAGAGTCCCTCAGCCTTTGAGGGTGGTGGAGAGTATCCTGTCCATTCCTAGGAGGCTCCTAGCTTCTGCCATAGTGGAGACCTCACTTCTGCCACTGGGGAAGCTGGCCCCCAGGGCCTCCAGTCTCTTCCACCTGTGGAAGCCCAAGTTTCTTCCAACACCTCCCTGGAACACCCCACGAGGAGGCCCCCTCGGAAGAAAAGATGCAAAAGGAGACACTTAGTGACAGACACTGACTTCGATGAAGGGGAGGGGTCCCATAGATCTCCACCTGATGTCTCCTTTGGAGACATTTTCGAAATCCTTCATCAGAGAGGTGGCTGGTTACCCTCAAACCCCACCCTGGATGAGTCTGTGTTCCTGGATGCCTTCAGGACTGGCCCATCTACATCCTGGGTGTCCACCCTGCAGACCCTCTAGTGGACCTGTTGCTGTACAACCAATCCCTAAAAGAGCTGACAAAACTCTTAGTGCTCCCCAGGATAGACCCCACTGGATGAAGGGCATTCCAGTAGATGCCATGGTACTTGTGGCAGCTACTGTCCGTCCACCTAACAGGGAGGCTAGAGCTATGGACAGATTTGGAAAAAGATTGTTTCTTCCACTTTCACCCTCAGAGCATTGAACTGTCTTTCCCACTTTACAAGGCTACAGAGGGACTTGCTTAAGGAACTCTCTAGGTCCGGCCCTGAGTCCATGATGGCAGAGGAGCAGAACTCCTTCTCCTCCCGTATGACCACTCTGCAGTCCATTTCTAATGCATCCATGAGGCTCATCTCTCATGCAGTAGAGGTTACCTGTAGGATGGCTGGTTCTGGCATTGCCGTTCGGTGTCATGCCTAGATGCAGCTGTGTGACTTTGCGGAACCCTTTAAGGCATCATTCATCTATTCCCCCATTGATGGTTCCTCTCTGTTTGGACTGACAGTACGGGACACACTCCCATACAGCGAGAAGGATGGAAAGACCCTGTCTGCCATTGGTATCACCTTCTCTACCCAACAAAGGTCCTTTTCCAGGAACCAGTGTGGGGGAAAGAAGTTGTGGTTCAGGAAGTCCTAGGGTCTTTTCCAGGATGCACAGGGAGATTTTTTTCCTCAGGGACAGAGAGGGGAATAATTTGAGTGATAAATGCTGCCATGGCAGAGGAGGCCCACAAAATCAAGGATCTCAAGATACTCCTTCAGAAAGACTCTTGCTGCATCCCTGAACAGTTGCCTGACTGTCCCTCTGTTGAGGCAGTCAGGAGACATTGTTCCATGCACCTAGAAGCCTGGTTAGCCATCATGAACGACAGGTGGGTGCAAGGAATTATATCCAGAGGTTACTCCATTCCCTTTTTAAACTTCACCAAACCAAAACAAACCCTCTTTGATGTATCACCCAATCAGAGGGAGGCACCAACTTTAGAAATAGCAAAGTTGCTTCAAAAAAGAGTAATGGTCTCTCCGGACGAACATGGATCAGGAATCTAGTCCAGGTTATTTTTAATTCCAAAGAAAACAGGGGACCTCACACCCATACCGGACCTAACTTATCTGAACAAATTGGTGAAGCACCCAAAGTTCAGGATGGTCTAGTCCATCCTTCCTTTTCTACAGATGGATGACTGGATGTGCTTGATGGGCCTGAAGGATGTGTACTATCATATCAAAGTGAACTTGTCGGAGCCATGGTGCTTTCGATGCTATGAGGAGAGTCCTGTCTCCTAAGACATCGTTGGCAGCAGTCCGGGCTTCCTTCTTTCCTCAAGCACCTGTGCCCGCTTCTACGTCTACCGGGTCCCCCTAAGCAGAGACCCTGAGCCTCAAGTAGCCCCACAGGGTGCCCCCTGTTCTTCCGAGACTTCCCCTGATCTCCCCACGGAGGAGGTACCCAGGAAGAGACTGTGCAAGCGGAGGCACTTGGACTCACCACAGGAGTCTTTGACATCTGACACTGACTTGGATGAGTCAGAAGGGTCCCCTCGATCCCTCTCTGAGGATATCTCCTTTGTGGAGATATTAGAGATCCTGAGTCAGAGGGGCGATTGGCAGTCCAAAACCCCTACTGAGGACGAGTCAGTGCTTTTGAAGGCTTTTGGGTCTCAACCTTCCACTTCTTGTGTGTCTCCGCCTTACGATGAGTTCATGGAGCTGATCTCTCATAAGGCATGGGAGTCACCGGAGACCATGGAACCTCTCCCTCGGAAGCTGAATAAATTCATCTCTGCCCCAGTGGACAAAGCCTTTTTGACCAAAGGAGTGCCTTTTGATGCCATGGTGGTAGCTGCAGCCACCAAAAAGGAAGTGTCTGAAACATCCGCATCTGTCCATCCTCCTAACAGAGATTCTAGGATCATGGATAGATATGGGAAATGCATGTTTAGTTGAGTGACTTTTTCTCTGCGATCACTTAACTATTTAACCCATTTCACGAGATTACAAAGAGATCTCCTGAAAGAGCTAGGAGATACTCTCCAGGGTATGGTAGCTGCAGGGGTTGCCGACAAAGTCAGCACACAGCTCGCTACCCTAAACTCGGTTGTGAACTTGTCCATGCGTCTCATATCTTATGCAGCTGATGGTTCGAGTAGAGCCGCTAGTTCAGGCATTGCTCTGCGGAGACCAGCCTGGATGCATCTCTGTTCCTTTGCGGAGCCCTTTAAGGCTTCCTTTATCAACACCCCATTTGATGGCTCATCACTGTTTGGGCCTAAAGTAAAGGAAACGTTAACCAGGTGTGAGCAGGAAGGCAAGACCCTATCTGCCGTTGGAGTCCGTTTTTCTACCCCTACTCTGCCCTATCCCAAGGGCCCTAAGAGCGGAAAAATGTGGTTCCGAAAAGCACAGGGAGCCTTTCAAGACGCACGTGGAGAAACCCCCTCTAGAGGCAGAGTAGGGGGTTATAACAGCAGACGCCACCCGCGTGGCAGAGGGGGTCCACAGCAACAGGGTGACCGAGGCCAGTTCTCTGGTCAGCCCTACCAGTGCTTCTGAAAGGAGGCCTCGCTGTCTGGCTCTGGAGGCAGTCAGGAGTCGCTTATCTTTGTACCCAGAAGCCTGGCTAAACATAACATCAGATACATGGGTACAAAGCATCATTTCCAGAGGATATTTCATACCATTCTCTTCCCCTCCTACTCCTGTAAACAGAATCCCAGATGTTCCACCCAGTCTCAGGGAGCAAGCAATCGTAGAGGTCCAAAAATTGCTAGAACAAGAGAGTCATCCAACCAGTCCCAGCAGACCAAGTTAGATTTGGAACTTACTCAAGATTCTTTTTGGTACCAAAGAAAACAGGGGACTGGAGACCTATCTTGGACCTCAGCAGACTCAAGGTGATTGGATGTGCTCCATAGATCTCAAGGATGCGTACTATCACATAAAGATGAACAGACGCTCCAGGGCTCACCTGCGTTTCCGACTGGGAGCCAATCATTACCAGTTTCGAGCCCTGCCCTTTGGTCTCACTACAGCCCCCAGAGTGTTCACCAAATGCATGGCAGTGGTCACGATTGACCTGAGGCATCTAGGATTCCACGTGTTTCCATACCTAGACGACTGGCTCCTCACTGCTACCACCAGGCATCAATTGACTCAGGCAACACAATATACTCTGACACTCTGTTATCAATTAGGCATTACAATCAACTTTGAAAAGTCTGCCTTATCGCCATCGCAGCATACCGTTTTTATAGGAGCAGAGTTAGATACCTCAACCACCACTCTACGTCTTCCAATCGAAAGAGTCCCACTTCTTCACCAACACATCATCTCACTAGTGTCAAAGAACAAAGCTACAGCAGCAGAGGTCTTGAAGGTGCTAGGTTTGATGGCGGCAGCATCCTGGCTGTACCACTCACAAGGATGCATATGCAAATCCCTCAGTGGCTCCTTTTCGCTCAGTGGTCTTAACAAAAGCTACCGAAGCACCACATGATTTTCATCACAAATTCTTGCAAGAGAGACCTTCGGTGGTGGTTGACGTCTCCATGTTACAATCGGAAGACCCTTTGTTCTCCGCCCCAGTAGCCACTGTGACCACGGACGCTTCCCTGATGGGGTGGGTGGAGGGGCATTTTCAGGGAAAGTCTGCCCAAGGCACATGGACGGATCAAGAGTCACATCTGCATATCAGTGTTCTGGAGTTGAGAGCGGTACTTCTGGCATTGCAGTACTTTCAGGACTCTCTTCCTCTAGGGACAATTGCAATTCAGACGGACAACATGTGAGTGGTCTGGTACTTGAACAAACAAGATGGAACCAAGTCTTACCCCCTTTGTCGAGAAGCCCTCAGGGTGTGGCAATGTGCTGTGTCGTCCCACCATTTTTTTATAGCAACGCACATCCCGGGGAAATCCAACGTGATAGGGGACAAGCTGAGCAGGGCAATACTGTTGCCTTACAAGTGGTCTCTCAACCAACGAGTTGCGGATTTGATTTTTCGCAAATGGGGCCAGCCTTGCTGCGACCACTTTGCCAGTCGCATCAGTACCAAATGCAGAAGCTACTTTGCCCTAATACCACCTCCAGGACATTCCCCGAGAGATGCACTCGTACACGATTGGCCTCCGGGTCTCCTATATGCATTCCCACCTATTCTATTGATACCCAAGGTTTTACAGAAAGCAAAATCGCTGGGAAGGACAGTTATCCTCATAGCCCCCTAATGGCCTTGTCAGGTTTGGTTCCCCTTCCTTCACCATCATCTACTTGGAGGATCCATGGATCCTAGGCCCAGTTCCGGACCTTCTGACACCTGTCAGGGGACCTCCATCCTTCACTTCAGTCCCTAAAACTGACTGCTTGGCTAATCCACTTCCCCTAATTGCCAGGCTTCATTCACTTTCAGATGATACAAGACAAATCCTTTTGTCTTCTCACAAGCCATCCCCCAGGAAACTATACCGCAGTAAGTGGAACAGGTTCTCAATATGGGCCAATATACAGAAAATCGACCTTTTCCGAGCTTCTCTATCGTCCATTTTAGAATTTTTGACAAAGATTTTTAAGGAAGGAGCAGCAGCTGCCACAGTTCGAGTCCAGTTAGCCACCATATCAAATTTCCACCTTGGATTCGATGGGTTGAACGTTATGGGCCATAAGTTATCTAAGGCTTTTCTTAAAGGTGCTTTTCACATGAGACCTCCTGTCAAAATCCCTTATTCTCCCTGGAATTTGAATTTTATGCAGTCTCAAATAATCCCCCCCCCCTTCAAACCAGCATCTTTTTGTGATCTCAAATATTTGTCCTGGAAGACTATATTTCTTGTAGCCATTACTTATGCCCGCAGAGTGTCAGAACTTCAAGCATTATCTATCACACCTCCTTACATGATTTTCCATGCTGATAGAGTATCTGTCTGAACAAACCCCTCCTTTTTGCCTAAAGTCTGTTCTGAATCCAATATCAATCAGGTCATTGAGTTGCCAGTCTTTTTTCCCAACCACTCTAACAAATTGGAATACATGCTGCACAAACTTGATGTACACAGACAGCTCATATTTTATCTTGATAGAACTAAGGATATTAGGAAGTCAGATCAACTTTTCGTATCCTTTGCGGAGGCCAGAAAAGGTAATCCAGTGGCTAAAACAACCCTATCTAAATGGTTGTCAGATTGTATATCCTTTGTTTATGCCAATGCAAACATGCCATTGACACACAAACCTAAGGCTCATTCTACCTGAGCCATTACTACGTCTTCTGCCTTTCAAGCTAAATTGCCCCTTGACAATATTTGTGCTACAGCCACTTGATCTAAGCCTCATACCTTTATCATGCATTACAAAGTAGATGAGGCTTCCAGGGACAGGTTTTCCTTTGGTTCCACGGTACTGAAAAACGTACTTCCATGAGCCACCCAAGATTGAGGGTGCTAGGGACGCTACCCATCAGTGAGAATAAACTGTGAGATTTAACAACTTCACATAAAGAAGTTATGTACTCACCATAACGTTCCATGTGAGTTGTTTATCTTACCTTTATTCTCACGTCCCTCCCTCCTTCCCCCTCCTGGTTGACAGTTGACTTAGAGGCTAGTACCATCCTGGTTATTCAGTACTTCTTCCCCTTTGGGAAGTGCTTCCTTGTAGGAAAAAAAAAAAGGTATATATACTCGCAGAAAGCAAGATCTGAGGTAATTCCAGCAGTGCATTGTGGGATAAGGGGCTTGGTCTCGAGTTACTGGCAAACCTTGAGCTTTGCTATTGGCCGTGTCGGAGCCGAGGATCGGCTCCGAACCCATCAGTGAGAATAAAGGCGAGATAAGCAACTCACATGGAACGTTATAAGTACATAACTTCTTTTTTGTTCGTATTTGCATCAGTAATTCTAAAACCATACTATGTACAAGTTTTTAAAATATTTCATCTTAAAGCTTACACAATGGTAAACTCAACTGCATTAATATTTGACTTCTGTCTAGTGCAGTTAAATAAATATTAACTGTTTTTATGATATTAATTTATATAGCTATAATTTTCACGTTTCTAAATATCTCAACAACCAAGTAATACAGGCAGAACTGCTTAGCCTCATATGAAAGCTCTCAGCTAGATGAATAAAATGCTGCTGATAGTATTTGTGTAACTTAGAGTGGTTGCTGTGATATTGTAAGTTTTTTACAAAATATTACAAATGTAATAGTTACTGTGTTTACTATGGCTTATAAAATTTGGTTTAAGATCTTGACCCTAAAGAATACTGTCAGTATAAAATAGTTTGTGCTGAAGAGTTTGCCATTATACATATTTCATAATCCCTGTGGTTCTAGATGTATGAGAATTTGTTTGAAATGTGAGGGCATAATTTGATTCTGTCAACAACCTTAGGCACTGTCCATTGGAGTGAATAAGTTAATGGACAAATTCAAGCCAGTAAAGCCAAACTCCACTAGCTGTGGACATGAATGTTTCAGCCTTGTTATGGTCTCATCAGCACAGAACAAGTGGATTGTTTGGCTTACCATTAGAAACACAAAGCTGTTATACCCAGCTGATGTCCATTACCATTAGGGTGCCTGCAACATATCCTAACTTCTACTTCTTTCAGCTTTTCCCGGTTAGGGTTCACCACAGCAGATCACCTGTCCGCTCATGATTGGCAGTGGAGTTTTTACAGTGTCAAGTTGCTAGCCTGGCACTCTATCTTACACAGAAGGTGCATACACGCACACACTCACGCCTAGGGCCAACAAACCAAAACAACGAGGAAAAGGTCACACAGAAAAAACAGTCAGCAGAAACTATAAGAAAAATCTAGCCAAGCTAGAATTTCCACTGTGTGATTGATTCCTTAAACCTCTTGTATTAGAAGCACATGGGATATATGCAAATGACCCCTTAAGAACATCAGGTGTTTAAGGTATATGGCGATTTTGAATGCCCGTGACTTTTTTTTTCTTAAGTTGTTTTAATGGACAAATTTGCATATATTCCAATGCGCTTCTAATGTATAGACATGATGAAGTAGAGAAGATGTGTAATGAAGTACAGTGTTCAAGATCTAACACTGCTAAACCTTCTCCGAGAGTTGCACGAGGGGATTAAGTGGTGTTAGTACAAGTGGAAATGTAGACACTGGCAGGGTTTCTTTAACCCTGTCAAATGCTAGTGACAAAACAAATGTGTAATGTTATCAGATCTAATTGGCATATTGGATGACCACATTAAGAACATAGTCGGAGCAAGACCCTGCATTAGATATAAAAATAAAAAATCCCTGAAACGTCAGCTTTGTTATAGGAATAATCTTATGCAACATCAAGTAGACTCTGCTACACAAGGTACACATATTTGCCATAGATGTAATTTTTGCTCATATGTACATACTTCCAACATTTTCGTTCATCCAGTTTCTCATTAGACATATTCTTTTAGTGTAGTTGCTGACTGTAGGACACCTAATGTGGTTTATCTAGCTACATGTAAATCATGTGCTAGTTTCTACATGGGCAAAACTAGCTGTCTGCTTTTTGAAAGGATCAGAGAACATATATATAATATAAGAAGGGGTGATGCTAAGAATACTTTAGCCAGGCATGTGCTTGAGCAGGATTTTTCACATGAGTTTGTATTTAAGGCTGTTGAAAGGGATGAGTCAGGACCACGCAGGGATGATTTCAAAAGTTACGCTGAGAGCAGACAACTCTATTGGATTGTTAGGTTTCAGGCTGACAAAATGTCAGGCCTGAATTAGTCTTTAAAACCAGTGTTGAAGTCTAGGGATTAGGTAATTGATACACCTGTCTGATTTGTTAATTGTTTTTATTGTTTTATTGACTTGAGTATTTGAAATGTGATGTATTGGTTTTGGGCAGTTTGGTCTGAAGAAGCACCCGTGTGTGTGAAAGCGCTTACCTTTGTATGTTTATTAAACAGTGATTTTTATATATTGTACTGTTGCCTTCATTTTGCTTCTGGTGTCACTTTTTTCTTATTTACATGGTGTATTTTTGTTTACTGTCGGCCTAGTTTGTCCTTTGAGGGTACCTTGTTTATCTCTACTATCTTAACAGTGCTAAATCTTTCAGATCATTAGATCAATTGTTCATTTCTTGTGAACATCAGAAGAAAGGATGACCTTTGTCAAAACAGACTATTTCCAAATGATTGTCTAAGGCTGTTACCTTCTGTTATACTCACCATAACAAATCTATTCCAGGCAGGGTCAAGATCCACTCTACAAGGAACTTAGCTTCATATATGGCTTTTTGGAAAGGGTTAGCTCCTAGAAGTATTCTCAAACTGCTACTTTGTCCTTCGTACATAATTTTTCAAATCACTATAAGCATGATTCCCTCTCTAGGTCCAAATCAAGCTTTGCTAGGACCATTGTCCAGGGGCTCCTGGACCCTTTTCCTTCCTCCTGCCAAATTTAGTTAGCTGTGGTAATCTACCCATATAGCTAATGCTACTGCAGCAGTGATCAAATGTGAAGAACATAATAATGTTGTGCAAGTTAAACTTACTGTAACAGTAGATGTTCAAATGATCACTGCTGCAGAAGCTGCTCAGTCCTTCCATTTCCCTTGTTTTTGGTGTGTTTTTAATGCCAGGGTGTGGACATAAACATTTTTGTTCACAGCATTGTCCTTTCAGGGCTCAGCCTCCCTGTCTCTGCTGTAGGAAAGATCTGAGGAGCTTCACGCCCAAACATGTCTTTTAGTCAGCTCAACTCAAGCTGCTTGACAATTTGAACATGTGGAAGGTACCCTGAAGCTGTGGAATCTGGCCGGATGTTGTATCCTTGGCAGGATATAACCTATACAGATAAAGCTACTGCAGCAGTGATCATTTAAAGATCTGCTGTTTAGGTAAGTTTAACTTACACAACTGTACTTTCCCTTTTGTACTGAAGTTCCTTTGTGCCCCATGAAAAAAAATAAATAAATAAATACTCTAGTCCTCCTTCAGGCCTGCTGCACTTGTTTCCTTCCGACTAATAATACCTAGTAGTTTTTGATATAATTGCTCATATTCTTATCCTTATATCTTAGTGTCTCTGTCTGTCTATATCTGTATATGAAGTTGTGGTCCTAGATTTATATATATGTGTGTGTGTGTATATATATATATATATATATATATATATATATATATATATGTGTGTATGTGTGTGTATATATATGTGTATATATATATATATATATATATATATATATAATGTGTGTGCATATGCATACATACACAAACACAGAGAGAGATGCACATTAGTTTCTTTGTCTGTGCAGAAGCCAAATTTGATTCATCTGGAGGTGGATTGCTCAATTTGCATGACCTTTGGTCATTGGGTTATGATTAAATATTGTAATAAGCTTGTTCTCAAGGGTTTCATTCCTTCTGATTCCTCAAAATCTGCATCTTTAGCTTCTCCATCCATAAAAAAAGTCCTCAAATAAACGCAGGGGGACAAGAGCAATAGCCCAAAGAAAAGGGCAGAGCATCCGGCTCCAACTACAAAAATCTCCAAGCCTTTGGATCACGCTAATATCTCAGATCTGATGTGAGTATAGTCCAAGACTCCTCCCTTAACAGAGCTAAGGTTTATTTGAGATCCAGGCTGTCCTAGGCTGCGGTCACCTTTCCTACAGCAGAGATCCTTACAGAGGACTTTGAAGCCACCCTCCACATCTTTTTCATTAAGGTCCATCAAATCTACCAGAAGCTTGACAGAAGCTGATGTGAACAGAATAATGAAGTTTCTCAGGACCCAATTTCAATTGGGAAGTCTCCTGTCTTCATTTCCATCTCCCACTGGACCTGTGAATTTGGACCATCTCCATTGCCTGTGGCTACTCCTACCACAGTCCAACCTCTTGGTTCAGGGATGCTGGATACAAGTTCTTCTTGGTTGTCCATGTCTGATCTGAAGTTGTGATCATGTTAAACTGTGGCATCATATCTATGATGGGTCCTGGAGCCAAAGCTTTGGCATGAAGTTTGGGGGTAAGGGTTCAGCTCTGAAACTGTCAGAACTGTCCATTCCCGTTGGAGCCTCAGGATTAGATAGCTCAGCTCCTGCTTCAGTCTTGGAACAGAGTCAGGGTGGTTCTCTTGAGCAAGCTCCTATCAGAGTGATTGTGGTTTCCCCCTTGGCTTCTGCCTTCAAGGCTGTGTAGAGAGCTCTCTCCAAGGCTGGAGGATAGACATCTATACCCCACCCGTCTGCACCCACTCTGCAGCTGATAGCCCTGGGTCCTAATCCCGCATTCACTATCCCATTGGGACAGCCTGTTCATACTAGCCTTGAGATGGTCCTCATTCATGACACTTCTCAGACTTCCAAGTCCTCCCCCTTGTATTTTGCCCATTTGGAGACTCCTCAGAACCATAAGTGTAAGAGGTATTGACTCCCCCTGGAGTCTCTAACAGAAAACACTGATTTTGGTGATGTCAGAGTTTCATGCTGGAGAGAATCACCCTTTTCTTGCCTCACTTAGGCTGTGTTGAGCTTTTCTGAAAGGTGCTTTTCTTAGAACTCCACTCAAGGATCTTCCTCTCCCTTGAGACATAACTGTCTTGCTACAAGCCTTAACCTAGTCCCTTTTTGAACCTGCTACCAAGGTAGACTTTAAATTTCTTACTTGGAAAACCCTTCTCCTGGTAGCGATTACTTAGCTAGAATGGTGTCAGAGCTCCAAGATCTGTTTTGTCAACCTCCATGTATTATCAGCAAGGCCAGTGTTTCTTTACAAGTAGCTAACCAGAATTCACTCAGAATATTAATCTTCCAGTCTTCTTTCCAGATTTTTCAAATAAAAATTATTTGCGTCATTTATGGGATGTGCACAGACAATTATGCTTCTGCTGTCATCAAACCAAACCTTTCATGACGTCAAACAAATTATTTGTGTCATTCTCTAAAGCCAAGATGGATCAAGGCATGTCAAAGGTTACCTTAACTAGACAGTTGACTGACTGTGTCTTCCATATATATAAGTTGAAAGGGTTTGGTCTTATTTAGGCCACCAAAAGTGATGATACTACACTGTTTAACATTTAGTGTGAGCCCATTGTTAGTACACCAAGAGTTTACTAGGGTGAGTTAATTCTCGAGAGTTTGAGTGCCATAGAGTGATTTAACAATGATAACCAGTTTGCAGTATTCTGCAATTTTTCTTAGTCAGAGTTCTAGGCTCTCTGCTTAGAGACCTGAGAATTAGATACAAGAAGGGGAAAGGTCCCAGCATGGAGCCCTGAGGGACAGAGCTGGTCAGTTTCATACTTTTTAACAAAGCACCCCCAACTTGAACTTTGTGGATTCTGTCTCTTGGACAGTTTGTTATCCATCATGCCACATATGGGTCGAGTTTTAAAGCATTTTAGCTTTTGCATGATGCTAGCAAGGGGGAAAGGTGTCAAAGGCCTTAACCAGATTAAGATATTACATGCATTAACTGTCTACCTTCTACAGTCTTTGTATCCCTTTTGAAGAAATTTACCATATTAAATGGAATCTGCCCTTCAAAAAAAAAAAAAAAAAAACTTTGGGGGGGCCAAATCTAATAAAATTCTTGATCTCACAGAGGTCAGTTGTAATACATTAATTGGCTTTGCAGATGAGGCTTGTAAGGTTGATGGGTCTGTAATTATCCAGGTCAGTTGTAAGGCTATTCTTACGGAGGGACATCACCACTGCTTTATGCCACTCATCAGGGACAAAGTCAGTAGATTAAATTTTATAGTTTGAAGAGTATGTCTTCAAGAACTTATTTAACACTATTAATTAAGCAACTAGGTGTATTGCATGTTCCAAAGAGGAAGTCATTTGGTCTTGGTTAGCAATTTCAGTAAGTGATTTTTAGACATAATTGGAGGGAGTCAGGGATTCAGACATTTTGAGAGTTTGAATAGAAGCCTTAGGAGGAAAAGTTGGCACTGTCACTGAGTCAGAATATGAGGCCTAATTATGAATAAGTTCTGAGCAATGTAGTTTTTAGTTTTCTAATATTGCTAAAGAAGTATTTATAATTATTTTGGCTTCATAGGCCAGTCTGTGTTCATGGGCACCTGCATTGGGTCTGAAAGTGTTCTTGAGTTACATGCAAGATAAATTTGAGGGCATTGGCTGATGTGTACACCAAAGAATTTTGGGAAGCTTGGGTAGAGATTTCTTAGTGGCACCAGTGTAAAACAGTTTTACATTAACTGGTGTTGCATTGTTGTGGGTGGGAAGTAAGATGGTTGTTAATGCTCACTGCATGCAACTGATTAAACTTGTTAAGTATTTACACCTGTCACAGATTGAGCATCGTGGGTTGAGAAAGAATTTACTTTCAGTGAGCATGTGGCAGGTCTTACACTGCCATAGGTAACCAAATGCTATAAGGCTGACAATAAAAGGGGGATAAGTATGTTGTTGCTCTGTGATTACCATGGCAGATCTGTAAAGAGAGTAGGGTAAGTAATAGGACTGAGGAACAATACAAGAGAAGAAGTTTGTTGGACTTGTAAGACCTTTAATGCAACTTCATACAGCCAAGCACAGCTGGCCCCCCGACCGTGCAGATGAGCACAGTCAAGAAGAAGCTCACACAGGTTTGTGCAAGCTGTTCTCACAGAGCCAAGTTGGGTATATAACTGTCAGGAGTTAGAAGAAAGTGCATTTTCAATAGTATGCAGGAGAAGGAGGAGGAAGAATTTCTTGAGTGGACTACCCACTATTAAATTAAGACTACTGTGGAGCTGTGCTGAGCACAGCTTTGCACAGTAAATAGTAAATAAGAAGCCAAAGGAACCAATATAAAATTAGTGAAATCTGAAGTAAAAGTGCTCGCAGCTACATAGGACACACAGGAGTTAGTCCAACTCTCACTTACACTAACCACTGCTCTATCCAAGACGGCTCCTTTACCTGCCAAACAGATTAACTGCTTACAGGGAATAAATGCAGAAGGCAGTAAAAAAACAGTGCCAAAAGGTGAGTAGGTGGGAGTAGCAGGAGGGGGTTTGAGTTTGCCAAGATTATTTAAGTTTAGGATCAAGAAGCATATAACTTCTCACAAAATTATGTTAAGAATTGTTCTGTTATCAATTTTTTTTTTAGTTTCACTAGTTTGTTGAATGACAGAGTTGACATGTGTTGAGCTAACGAGCATTCACTTATCCGTACTTTATTGTTGGTCTTCGTATTAAAGCACACGTTTATTGTTAGTGGGCTATGTGCCCCCCCACATCCCACTGCCCCCCCCAGTACATATACACACACACATACTAGTGCCTCCCCCATACAGACTTCCTCATATTATCCAAAGTACTTTTTTAACTTTGTGCATTTTCACATTTTAACTTTTTTCTCCATTTTTTGCAACACACCCTAAGTGGGCCAGACATTGCTGTCATAAATGAGAAGGAAATAAATGAAGTAAGCAATGTGGATTCTAGATAATCTGAGATGCATTTCAGAATTTTTCTCCTAACATTTTAGATCCAGTGATGACCTGAACAGAAATCATGACTAAGGAAGGAAATTCAGCCGTATTCTGCAAGTTATTTATTTTTATTTTTGCATGCTTTCAGTGCACCCTAACTGACCAAGAATGCACTGTAATAACTGTGGAACAAATAATCAAGTTAAGCTGGTGGTCTGTTGGCCATTATGTCCTGAAAAGTGATGGGGTTATATATCCTTTGAGATGCATTTTAGAGCGTTTTTCCAACCTTTTGATCCAGTAGTGGCATGAACAAAAAACATGATCAAGAAAAGGAATTCATATTATTCTCCAACTTTCCTTTTTCTTCCATCCTTTCAACACACCTTAACTGGCCAACAGTGCACTGTAATGACTGTGGAATAAATAATAAAATTGTCTGATGTTGTGAATCTTCATTCATTCCTTACGTGTGGGTTCGGAACCAGTCCTCTGTTCCGACTTGGCCGTTTACCAAGCCCGTGTCAGCCAGAAAACTCTTGAGCTAAGCTTTACCCATAGTGCCCTTCTCCATATTACCTGAGATCTCGTTTGCCACGTAAGAAACAAGACGTGCCAGACAGACTCTCAGCTAAGTGTTCATTTTGTTAAGTTCTGAGGAATTTTTTCCTTAAAGTTCTCTTCTGTACTTGGTCGTTGTTTTGTTGTGCCTTTTTCGCTAGTGCCCTATTTTCAGCTGTACTTCTCTCTCTTTTCTACCAGTTGGTAATTCTTCTACCATTGTTGGTACTTTCCCTTACCCGGTTGGGTAGTCTTTTGTACCATTGTCAGTACTCCCTCTGTTTTTTCTGTACTTACACCTAAGATTTGTGTTGCCTTTATTATTATTGTTGTTACTATTTTTGGATTGTGTGATTTCCTGTTTGGGAATTATTATGCTTATTGTGGAAAATGTCAGAAAAGAAAACGACTACCGGTTTTGAAAGATGTGATAAATGTGACAGGAAAAAATGCCTAACGTAGAGAGTCATATGTCTTGTGTTTACTGTTTAGGGGTTTCTCATTTATCGAAGAAACTGCCTTGTGATATTTATAGGACTTTCAGCTCCTGCACTCGTGCTGAATAAACTGATACTTGCCAGTTTATTAAAATCTCCCTTTTTGGAGGTGATCTCTGAGATGGAGGCTTAACCCCTTGCAAGGAAAGATGATAAAAAGAGGAGTAAGTCCCTTCCCGCTTCTCCTCACCAGTTGAAATTATCGGAACCAAGGCCTAAGGTTCCTAAGTTGTCGCACAAAGTGTCTTCTGTTCCGAGACCGAAATCCTTGGCTCCGGTCTCGTCTCCAAAAGAGGCAATTTCATCTGCGTCGTCTGCTCCATTGGCACCGACCGCATCATCTGCTCCGATCTCTACTACTGCACCGTTAACTTTGCTCACGACACTGACCACATCGTCTGCTCCGATTTCATTGTCTGCTCAGCCTTCAGCACCAACAACCATCATGAAAATTGCCTCGGCTCCAACACATCTCTTTATGCCAATTGTCACTATGGAACCGGTCTTTTCTCTCCCTGAACTTCATATTAGTCCTTCAACCTTGGCTGAAAGAGATGAACTTCTTCCCAGGACCAGATACTCCCCGTCGGTGGACCCTTTCTATGGAGAGCAGTACAGTCCTTTCCTTGAACGTCCAGTTTCACCCTCAGAGTTATCTACCCATTTCTCCAAGAGCCTGTTAGAATTAGATATAGTGAGATTGTTAGACCAGCTGTTGACGGCCAGAGGCATTTCTCCTCCTCAAACTCTCCTTCCCACTTGGAGCCAAGGGCCCTGCTTTGAGGACTCCACAGTATTTTCCTCCTCTAACCTCTTTGCAGGTTTTGGAAGTTTTGTCACCGAATGCTACCCTGGCTCCAGTGGCTTCGGCACCGATAGTGGATCTCACTTTGGTACTAGAGAATTCTCTTTGGTCTGAATCCTCTGCGGAAACAGGCCATCCTTGGGTTTGAGATTGACCTGCCTCGGCAGCCCTGTCTCTTGTGGAGGCTCCTTCCCTGGGGGGTTGGTCCTTCAGGGCAGGATGTGACTCCAGTTCCGAGTTTCTGTTTCGGTTCCGGGCTCCCATCCCTCCTCAGGGGGGTCTGGCCTTCCAGGCAATGGAGAGAGCATTAGCCATGTCTGGCTCCCAGTTGGACCTATCGGCATCAGAGACATGCCCTCCTCCTCCTGCTTCTAAGCCATAGCTACTACTTCTCACTACTATTGGACATTGGATTTGGGAGCCTCAAGTTAGCCATCATTAAGGTTCCCCTTCTGTGGGTTCCTCCTCTGATGTTCCCCTTGAGGAGGTTCCTCACAAGAAAGAGTGCAAGAGTAAACACGTTGATTCCTTGGAGGAATCGCTGACCAAAGATATGGATTTCGATGATGGGGAAGGGTCCCCAGGGTCACCCCTGAAGATGTCTCCTTTGGGGACATCCTGGAAATCCTGAAACAGTGGTATGATTGCAAGTCCAGCACCCGTTCCCCCAAGAAGAATGTATTCTTGCAGGCTTTCCAAGCCCGACCCTCTACCTCCTGTGTGAACCTCCTGCAGATGAACTTGTTCAGTACATTGTGCTGTGGGCTTAGATGACATCTGATGCCATTGAGCCAATCCCATGTAGGCAAGATAAGATACTCTCTCCACCAGAAGATCAGCCTCATTGGTCCAAAGGTCTTTCCATTGATGCTGTGGTTGTGGGGGCAGCCACAAAGAAAGAGCTAATAACCAAAGGCAGAACAAAATGAACAGTAACACCCAAAATGGCAAGCGTAGATCCCCTGGACTCGAGCCGTGAATCGAATACAAAATGTAGACCTTGTTTCCTTTTGTCACACAACTTTATTGTAAAAGTGCCAGCACCACAAAGCACATCTAGTAGTAATGGTTAAGCGCTTTCATCTGCAATACCAGATTTCTTCAGAACCATTTACCTCCACATGTCACTTCCTTTTTAAACACAATTTTGGCGCCAAAAAATTCATTATTATACAATTAAAACATGATTACACCATTACGTTTGTACATTAAAAATTCATTATGATTAAATAAGCAGCAAAATATTAAAAACTACCCTAAAAACATTTGTATTCTATTTACTTATACTAAAGTGCATTTATTCCAGTGCATAATGTATTAAATTACATAGATCTCTATTACTATCTACCTAATATAGATTTTATAAGCCTATATGTTACATATAAAAATATTTGAAAGTAAAAAATGATATATAAAATATATATATATATGTATATGGTAATGTATGTTATGTACTGGACTGATGGATTACTTTTATTCTAACGCTAAAAAGGGTTTGATACTAATATAATCATTTATCCCCGTGGAGATGTGGCATCTAAGCAAATCTGCCACTTACTTTCCAACCAGGCCAAGTACGTTTTCCAATTACCTCCCCTATCACTTACCTCGACCTGATCTATAATTGCAAAGTTAAATGTGTGTTCACTACCCTTTTCTATGATATGTCTACTTAATGCATTCTTAGAGTCTCCTTTCCTAATTCTGTACAGGTGCTCATATATGCGTGTTTTGAATTTCCTCTCAGTCTTTCCTATATAGTACGCACAACATTTAACACACGCAGCTATGTACACAATACGCTGTGTGTTACAATTACCCTTCTTAGGATATACTACAGACTTACTAATGTTCTTAAGCCTAATCCTACCTTTGGTGTTAATATATTTACATTGACTACATGCACCACAACACGTAGTACCCTTCCTACTGTTTCCTATATGAACTTTTTTCTTTGTCTCTATCATTCTTTTTAAATTAATTCCAGTCTTGTATACTATAGAGGGTTTCGTACCAATTATATCTCCAATAGGTACAGTAGTCGAAATTAAATCCCAATGTTTCTTCAATAGAGATCTATGTAATTTAATACATTATGCACTGAAATAAATGCACTTTAGTATAAGTAAATAGAATACAAATGTTTTTAGGGTAGTTTTTAATATTTTGCTGCTTATTTAATCATAATGAATTTTTAATGTACAAACGTAATGGTGTAATCATGTTTTAATTGTATAATAATGAATTTGTTGGCGCCAAAATTGTGTTTAAAAAGGAAGTGACATGTGGAGGTAAATGGTTCTGAAGAAATCTGGTATTGCAGATGAAAGCGCTTAACCATTACTACTAGATGTGCTTTGTGGTGCTGGCACTTTTACAATAAAGTTGTGTGACAAAAGGAAACAAGGTCTACATTTTGTCTTCGATTCACGGCTCGAGTCCAGGGGATCTACGCTTGCCATTTTGGGTGTTACAAAGAAAGAGCTAGCTGAGGAGTGCTCTAATGTCCATCCTCCGAACAGAGAGTTTCTGGCAATAGACAGGCTTGGGAAGGGGGTCTTTTCTTCAGCGACCTTTGCAATCAGGTCTCTGAACTACTTGGCACACTTCACGTGACTTCAGAGAGACTTAATTTCAGAGCTTTCGAAAACGCTAGCAGGAGCAGTGTCTGAGGTACGAGACAAGATTGCCTCACAACTTGCCACCCTGGAGTCTATTTCCAATTCATCCATGAGGTTGATTTCACCCTCAACCGAAGGGGTGGCAAGAGGTGCAAGCACTGGAGTTGTGGCTAGACGCCATGCCTGGATGCGACTTTGCGATTTCGCTGATCCTTTCAAGTCTTCCTTCCTTAATGCCCCCATAGAGGCCTCATCCCAGTTTGGCTGTAAAGTTAAGGATACCTTAACCAGGTGTGAAAAGGATGGTGAGACCCTGTCTGCCGTAGGTGTCTATTTCTCTACTCCTCAGAGACCCTACTGTAGGAGCAACAGGAGTGGAAAGATGTGGTACTGAAAATCCCAAGGGCCTTTCCACGACACATGGGCCGAATTTTCCCCACCAGGACAGAGGGGGTAATTTAAATGGAAGATGCCCCTTTAGGGCAGAGGGAGTCCATGTAACCAGGGATCCAGATATTTTTTTTTCTCTGGACAGCCCTGTCAGCGCTCCTGAAGAGTGGCCCCATTGCTTGCCTTTGGAGGCAGTCAGGGGTCGTTTCACTCTGCACCACTTTGCCTGGCAAGAGATAACCACAAATTCTTAGGTGCAGATGATAATAACCAGAGGATATCACATTCCCTTATTTTCAAAGCCAACCAGGTATATTCCCGATGTTCCACTCAGTCAAAGGGAATTTGCAACAATAGAAATTTAAGCTGCTTCAAAAGAGTCATCCAAGTAGTCCCCCCAGACCAACAAAGATCCGCTTTTACTCAAGATTCTTTTTAGTGCCAGAACAAACAGGGGACTGGAAGCCCATTTTAGACCTCAGCAACCTAAACAAATTTATCAAACAAGTAATGTTCCGGATGGTCATGATACAGTCGATACTCCCTTTTTTGGGAAAAGACTAGTGGATGTGCTCTATAGATCTTCAGGATGTGTATTACTGCATAAAAATTGACATACGCTCCAGAAGATTTCTCAACTTCCATCTGAGAGCCAATCATTAACAATTCCAAGCACTGCCCTTTGGTCTCTCTACAGCCCCCAGAGTGTTAACCAAATGCATGGTGGTGGTGACAGCTCACTTGAGACTGCGAGGATTCCAGGTGTTTCCATATCTGGATGATTGGCTCCTTACCACCCCAACCGAGCATCAACTGTTCATCATACAGCAAACACAAAGTTTTGTCGCACTTGGGCATCACTGTGAACGAGAGCAATTGCAAACTAATACCATCACAAAGGCTGCAGTTCATAGGGGTTGAATTCGACACACAGATCTGTCAGGTATTTCGTCCCCCCACAGATTGCAAAGGCTGAGACTTCAACTCCAACCAATTCTGAACCAGACCAAGGTTCCAGCAAGAGCGATCCTACAACTTCTGGGATCTATGGCAGCTTTCATCATGATGGTTCGATTAGTGAGACGTCACATGAGACTCCTTCAATGCTTGTTAATAATGCAATGGTCCCCTTTAGATCTTCCTATTTATTTATTTTTTATTTACATTTGTTTACTGGGAAATTCCAGCTGGACGCAGGTCCTTTTTCAGTGGATGCCTGGGGAGAAAAGCTCCACATCATGTACATGATAGAGATACAAAGTTGCAGCAATAGTAAACATTACAGGTTGTTGTGTTTAATACAATAACAAGATATTGATTATTAACAGTATATACAGAAAATGTTGCAAGTTAAGATAGTTTCTTGTCATTTATAATATTAGTAACAAAGTTGTCAGACAAGATGTTAAAGTATGCAAAGACAACTAGCTCCTATGTCGTACAGAATCAGGATAACCAATTTTTGCAAACAAGACCATCTCTGGTGGCTGAAGCCAGATCAAAACCTATGGAGTCACCAGTTCTCCCCCACTCTACCCTTAGCCATAGTGACCACGGACGCTTCCCTGATTGGATGGGGGGGCCATTATCAGGGCAGACAGTCCAAGGAACTTGGTCGGCCCCTGGAGGTCAATTTGCATATCAATGTTCTTGAACTGAGGGCAGTGCTTCTCGCGTTGCAAGCATTCCATTCTATCCTCCCTTCGCGAACAATTGCCATTCAGTCAGACATGTCAGTAGTCTGGTACATAAACAGGGGGGAACTAGATCTTACCCTTTAAGTCGGGAAGCCACAAGAATCTGGCAGTGGGCGATAGCTTCCAATCAATTTCTTTTAGCAATGCACATTCCTAGGGATTCCAACCTGATTGCAGACAGGTTGAGTAGATGCATTCTCTAGCCTCACGAGTGGTCCCTCAATCCGATAGTGGCAGTGAAGATTTTCAGTCGCTAGGGTCAGCCTTACTGCGATCTGTTTGCCTCCCCCACAACCCACAAATGCAGCAGCTACTTTGCCCTAATCCCCCTGCAGGGGGAGTCACCAAGGGACACTCTCCTACACGATTGGCCCATGGGTCTTTTCTATGCTTACCCCCTCTACCTTTGATACCACAATTCATGAAGAAGGCTCTTTGATTGAGAAGCAAAGTAATCCTCATTGCTCCTTACTGGCCTCATCAAATTTGGTTCCCGTTTCTGTGGCCTCATCTGATTTGCCAACCCTGGGTTCTGGACCCAATCCCAGACTTGGTAACGCATCCACAGGGCTTGATTCACCCAAATGTATCCAGTCTCAAGCTGACAGGTTGGTTTCTCCACTTCCACTGATTGCCAGGCAAAGTGAACTATCCTCTCCAGTTCATCACATTCTCTTGGCTTCACATAAACCATCGACCAGAAGGCTTTACCTTAGTAAGTGGAAGCGTTTTCTCTGTGGTGCAAGGATAGGCATATTGACCCTTTCTCTCAGCACAAGTGTCTGTTGTTCTAGAATATTTATCTACTCAACTGGGGTCTGGAGCTGCAGCTTCCTTCTATTCGAGTCCATCTGTCTGTGATATCCAGCTAACATAATGGTTTTATCCATAGTTCATTAATCTCTCACAGACTGTGTAAAACTTTCCTAAAGGGAGTTCTGCATATCAAGCCCCCTTTAAAACAACCAGTTGAACCATGGGACTTGACAGTAGTCTTAAAGTCTCTAACCAGTTCCTCCTTTGAACCTGCAGCCACATGTGGTCTGAAATTCTTATTTTGGAAAACCTTGTTCATGGTCACTATTACTTCTGATAGACATATATCAGAATTACAAGCTTTGAATATGAAGCGTCCATATTTGATCTTTCACAAGGATAGGGTATCCTTACGAACAAACCCTGCTTTTCTTCCGAAATTGATTTCTGATCTATTAACCAAACTTTAGATCTGCCTGTATTCTTCCCAAATTTCTGTAATAAAGGGGAGTATACTTTGCATTTGCTTGATATTCACAGACAAGTATGCTTTTATCTTGACAAAACAAAGACCTTTAGAGAATATGACCAGCTATTTATTGCCTATTCATAGGTTCATAGGTTCATAGGTTCATACTAGGCTATCTGCCCGAGGGCATTTACAAGCCTAGCCCATAGTTTTGTGGCTTACGCCACCCCTTTAGTATGGGGAACTATACCCATTATTTTGCTGTGCCTCTGTTGAGCAGTGACACTGAGGTAATCCCTGGGGTATATCTGCGATCTCCCATCCATTGGTCAAGATTTCTCTTGAACAAGGCCAGCGAGGTGCTCTGCCTCACACATACCGGGATTTTATTCCACAGCATAGGGAGTCTTTGGGTGATGAATCTATCCCTCCAGCACGTCCTATTAATAGCCGTGTCGAGGTTTAAGTCTCCCGCCCTTGTGGCTCTGACGGATGTAGATTTTTTGAGGTGAAGCATATTCATCAAATCTGGGTTTGACATGGCCTTGTATGTTAGGCAAAGGTCACCTCTGAGCAAGCGGTGGCGACTGAATAGAGCTGGAGTTCTTTCAGTCGGGCAGCATAGGACAGATGTTTGAGACCCTTTATCCTTTTGGTGAGGAACTTTTGTGGCCTCTCCAGCTGCTGCAAGTGTCTGGTCAGATACATTCCGAATGGGGCATTGTACTCAATCATTGGTCTGATGAGTGATGAGTATAGGGAGACTATGACCTCCCTTGATCTAGATGAGAATCCCTTCATGATAAGGTGGGCAATGTAGAAGGTCTTCCTAACTACTTTAGCTACATGGGTGTCGAATGACAGACTACTATCAACCTGGGTCCCCAGGTCCCTGATAACTTCTTCTGTACTCAGTGGATTGCCACCTATTTGGTAGCTAGGGGTAACCTTGTTTTTCCCGAAGGGTATGACTATGCATTTTTTGGCATTTAACTTTAGGCCATGGTTCTGGCACCAGTTATCCGTTTCTGTGAGACCCTTCTGAAGGATATCTGTGTCAGATGTGTTTTCTACTATGGCCCAGTTTGCAGTCATCTGCAAACTTTGTCAGCCATAACCCTCCTGTGTTTGCTTGTACTTCAGAAAAGTAGATGCCAAACAAGAGTGGGCCCAGGACTGAGCCCTGTGGTACACCACTTGTGACAGGCTTTGAGTCTGACATGGCGCCAGCAACTCTGACCCTGTGGGTTCTGTCACTCAGCCAGTTTGCACCCCATCTTGTGATGTATGGGTTAACATTTAAGCTGATGAGTTTTTCAATGATACCCGAGTGGGGTATTGTATCAAAGGCCTTCGCCAGATCGAGGTAGGCTGTATGGACTGCCTTTCCCTCATCAATGGCTTTGGTGACTGTTTCAAAAAAGTCAACCAAGTTTAGAAGGCATGATCTGCCTTTGACAAAGCCAAACTGGGATGGATCCAAAGTCTGCAAATTCCCTATGTCTTTATTTATGAGGTCCATTATGATCCTCTCCATGGCTTTGCAGATAAGGCTTGTCAAGCTAATGGGCCGGTAATTTCCAGGGTCGGTGGAGGCACCGCCTTTGTGAAGTGGGACCACAGTTGCAGTGTGCCACTCTCTGGGTACGTATCCAGAGGTAAGACTATGATTAAACAGCTGTCCTAGCTGTGGGTTTAATTCCTCGTTGAGTTCGTGGAGCACACAGCCGGGGACACCATCAGGTCCCATGGATGCTGTGTTTTTTGCTTTGGAGAGAGCAGTTCTCACTTGGGCGTTGGCGATGTTTGCGGGGCTGCACTCGCTTGGTATAGATATCTCTCCTTTTGGGGGGGGGAGAAGTTTGCACTGAACCTGTCAGCCAGTATGTTGGCAATGTCTGTAGGATCAGTAATCTTCACATCATTTTGAACTAGTTCTGAGCATATCTGGGAGTTTCCTCCCAGGTTTCTAACATAGCTAAAGAAGGCCTTATGATTGTCTTTTGAGTCTTTAGCTATTTTTCTCTCAAAATTTGCTTTGGATGATTTTATGATAGCTCTTAGTTTTTACTTATAGTGATCAAGGGTGTCTTACCTTTTAAGGATTTTGCTCTATCTTGTAGTAGCTTCCTCCTTTTGTTGTAGAGTTTGTTTATGGCTGGGGTCCACCAGAGTGGACGCTTGCCTTTGGTACAAAGAGTCTTTGTTTTGCTTGGGATTGCCTTATCCATGCAGTCCTGCAGGTGCTGGTAGAAGGCATTTGTAAGTGATTCAGCGGCTTGAGTACTGTTTTCCGTCGGCTCGGGGCCTTAAAGGAGACCACACTAGTCTTTAGAAGTGTGAAGTCGGCTTCGAGAAGTTCTTTACTGTGGTCTTTTTATTTCAGGTGGGGTGGGATGAGGACCTCCAGCGAGATTAGTTTGTGATCTGATCTCACCAGTGAGGGGTATACTTCCGGTGTTGAACATTGTGCTCCCATGTTCGTGATGATGAGATCAAGTATGTTTTCTCCTCTTGTGGGGATGGTGACTAGTTGTTCCATGGCATTTGAGTTTATGAATTCCAGGAACTTTTGGGCTAGGGTGTTTGGGCTTGAGTAGTGTTCCCAGTCTATATTAGGGTAATTGAAGTCACCTAGTATGATGGTGTTTGGTGATACATTTATCCCTCTAGTGTTTTCAGGAAGGCCATGTGAGGTTCCTGAGTTTGTGAGGGTGGCCTGTAACATGCTACAATTTGCAGAGCAGTCTTGCCTATGGTTAATTGCACCTGGATGGTCTCCGATGCATCGTGCGTTGCCACCAGTCTTGAGGTGTGGGTGTCTTTGATGAATATGGATACCCTCCTTTCTTGGTATTGTCCGGATTTTGGGGCCGGAACGCATGATAAGAGGTAAAACCTGATAGTGCTGGGGTGCTCTCAGGAGCCTTGAACCAGGTTTCTGTCACTGCACAGACATCGATGTTCTCCATACTGAGAAGGGCCTCGATTGCGTGCATTTTGAGATTTGGACTTCTGGCATTGAGCAGCATTACCCTTAGTTTTTTTCCTTTTTTGTGTTCTAGGGTGGTAGGTTTAGAATTTGAGCCTTGCCTAAAAAAGGCACTATGGGGTGGCAAGAGCCTTTGCCAATATCCGAATCCCAGGGTGACAGGTGCAAGCCGTCCCTTAAGCAGCGTGGCTTGTCCAGCATGTCATCCCAGGCAGACAGACATTGGATCCCCTTTGTATGACACCAGAGTTTAAGCCAATTGTTAAAGCTGATCATCTTATCTCTGTATTGTGGCATCATTCTTGGTGAAGGTAGGATACTGCTCAAGGTCAGGGTCATACCTGCCTGGGCTACATAATCAGAGAGCTCCTCAATGTCTCTTTTCATGTAGTCCAAGGAGGTACGTCTCAGGTCGTTTACACCAGCGTGGACAATGACTGAGTCATATTTGTACCTGCTGTTGAGAGACCTGAGTGCTTGTGTTATGTGGCGGATTCTAGCGCCCGACAGGCAGCTTACTGTGACCTTCTCCTTACTCAGTCTGGTGAGCGGGACGCCAGTGTGTCTGACTATGGAGTCACCAATGACTAGTGTGTCTGGCATTGTGTTTGGCCTTAAAGGCTGTGACTGTTTGACACTCTGACTGTGAGGTCTATGTGTTGCAGGTGTTGTGTTCTGAGGTGGTGGTTGTTTGGGTGTCTGCTTTGGTGGCCTCTGCTGTTTTGGTAGATTTTTGATCAGAGCCGCTGAGTATGTCTTTGTGTGTTTATGTGTATGATTTGAGGTTGTGATGGTACTATGTGAGACTGGGTCTATAGTGTGTGTGGTAACCTTCTCCTCCTGACTGGTCTTGCCAGTCCTATGTTGAGAGAGCTCAGCCTCCAGTTTGGCCGTATAGTTGCATCTCTCGCATGTATTTGTGTTTTGTGGGAGGAGGAGAGGGTTGTCTGTGTACATGAGGCAATTGTAACATTGCCTCAGTATTCCCAGGTTCACCAGCTGAGCAGGAGAGGACACTAGCAACTGATCCCTCGACATGCTAGAAGGACTAGACAAAAAAACTTTAAAAGAGATTCCGGGGGACGTGAGTGACCGAGAAATGGGGGTTTGCCTTTTTGGGGTGCTATGATGTGGAAAGCAGTAGCTAAAGTTACCCTATCCAAATGGCTTAGAGACTGCATTACTACATATACCAAGAAAATAAGAGGGCTATTCCTGCAAGGATTAAAGCACACTCAACAAGGTCAGTTTCAACTTCTGTAGCCTTCCATTCCAGGGCTTCCATGGATGAGATTTGCACAGCAACATGGGCCTCTCCTCATACATTTATTACACATTATAAATTGGATATGATTTCTAGGGGAAGAGCTTCCTTCAGCTCAGTGGTACTCAGGGATATTCTTCATTAGGGCCTCCCAGGAAGCAGGTAGCTAGGGACTCTGTCCCACATGTTAGGAATGAATGAAGATTAACAACATCAGATAAAGAAGTTCCGTCTTACCATAACATTCATCTGTGTTGTTGATCTTCATTCATTCATTACAAACCCCCCTTCCAAGGGCTCTTGGAGGTTTGATTATGGTCCTTCCATTCCTGGTAAGGTACTTGCTTGGAGAAAGCTTCCGCTTTCCTTGCTGTAAACTGTCCTGTCTTCTGGGCAAACTCGATTTGAGGTAATATGGAGAAGAGCACTATGGGTAAACCTTAGCTCGAGAGTTTTCTGGCTGGTGCGGGCTTTGTAAACGGCCGAGTTGGAACTGAGGATTGGTTCCAAACCCACATGTAATGAATGAATGAAGATCATCAACACAGATGGAACGTTATGGTAAGACATAACTTCTTTTTTGGTGTCATGGAGACCATTTAAACCCACTAAGACGTGGGGTTTTAACTGCTCTGAGGTGCATTTTAGACCTGCTTCCAGCCTTTTGATCTGATGATGGGCTTAACAAAAACATGAGCAAAAAAAGAATTTCAGTCATATTTTTTTCTTTCAAGGAAGAAATAAGTTACCTATCAAAATATTAGGTCATAATAAAACACCTGTACAAATACATATATTCTGTCTGTAAAAGTGCTGGTTGCCCTACCTCTCTAAAAATCACCTTCTCTGTATCCCTTTAGTGTTAAATTGGGATAAAGACTCAAAATTCCAAAGTAATGTATTTCAAGTGGCTGCCTTTAAAGATTTATTTACTGTTTTTTTTTTTTTTTTATTTGCATTTGTTTACTGGGAAGGTCTGAGTGGGCCATGTAAGACCCTTTTTTTTCCTGTGGAAAGCCAGGGAGAAAAGCGTGTGATGAGTTCATTTAATTCAGTATTTTATGCCTTGAATATTAGTTAAAACATTCTTAACACTGAATGTGTGACAACCCCCTTTAATGTGGAACTAGGAATGTAGACCTTTTAAGATGCAAAATGAGGAACATTCCTCATAAGTGAGGCACACTTGAGAGGTATAATGCAATGTTCTTTGTGTTTCACTGTTGCAGTCCTGACTTATGGGATTTCCTGCCATGAAAGCCCTTGGCTGAACTGATTACCAGAGTAAAAATCTCCCTCCTCCTTAGGCTGGCGGACATCCTATCTGACATCAGTACACTTGATTATATAGGCATCCAGCTGATGCCATGATATCAGTCTTTTCTTGCCATCAGAACCCAAAGCAGTATTTCAGTGTGTCAGTCACTCCGCACCAGAGAGAAGTCATCTGAAAGCTAAGTACCCCATTGGGTAACTCTTTTTTTTCTTGCTGTAACCCATGGCAGATAAGGTTAACAATTGTCTCTGCTGTGGTAAGTAAATCCCACACCAAGACTTCCATTTGCTGTGTGTCACCTGTCTAGGCCCTGATCACAACATTCCTAATTGTCATTTCTGTGCCCATTTCAACTTTAGAACGATCAGGTGTAGGGCCGAGATCTTAGACTCCCATCTACTTCACATCATCTGATGGCGTCCGCCAGTCATCCTGAGGTTGAGCCCCCTAAGAGTAGGAAGGATAAGAAAAAAAGACCCAAGCTTAGGGCCTCTGACAGTCCTTCTCTGTCTGCCAGTCCCCCAAGGGTCATTATCGCTAAGGAAAGTGAGGTGCTTTCACATCCCCTTTCTGTGACTGAGATGGTGGCTCAGGCCTCTGTCGAGACCCATCCAACATGTCATTGGGTCCCTCAACTTCTACATAGGCCTTGATTCTTAGTTCGTTGGTCACATCCAGGGTTGCTCAGCAGACGTCGGCTTCCACCAAATGATCTTTTACTGGCGATATCCCTTTGCGGCATCAGCCTGCTTCAGTTCATCGTTACAGAGAGACTGGCATCAGGATTGCAGGCATACCTAGGCCCAAGGCCAGAACTACCTCTAAGAAGGATTCTACTCATGCACAGGAATATCAGTAAGACCTTGTGAAGTTAGCTGAAGACCTTAGCTCTATAGTCAGAACTATGCAACCTCCTTTTGAGTCTTCCCCATGGAAAAGGAAGAGGGGTCCTACCCCTAAAATTTTCTCTGAGCCGCCTGATTCTGATGAGGATTCTGACCAGGAGGAATGTGTCTTTGAGGAGGGACCCTTCTTTACTTTTGAAGTTTCAGATTCCGAACAGAATCTGTTTTTTGCTTCGCTTCCTGAAGACATCACCTTTGGAGAAACTCTCCATGCCCATGAGGGAACATTTCCAGTGGGAGGCCCAGGAATTTCCACAATCAATAAAGAGGGTTAGGGAGTTTCCTGACCTCCCAGAACACAAACCTTTGGCTATCACTCCTGTGTTGGAGGTTGTAGAGGATTCTTCCTTGAATCCAGATTCTATTCCTCCAGCCCCTTGAAAAGCAGACAGGTTCTACATGGTGCTGGACTCACATAATTACCTCTTCAAGAATCCTTCTACTTATCAAGACATTGTCACTCCAGGACATAAAGGAGCAAAGGCCTGCTCTTCAAAAATTTTTTACCTGCCGACAAAGAAAGTAGGGCCCTTGACAGTTTTTTTTAAAAAAGTTTATACTTGCTACCCTGGCCATGAGGGCCCTTAACTGCCAGTTTCTTATGATCAAATGCCAACAAACTGTTTTAGATCAAATGAAGTAAAAAATGTCTTCCCTGGAGAACAAGAACATTTCCAAGGAATTGTTGGACCTTTGCCATTCTAAGTCCCAAGTAACTAGACACTCTTTACAGTGCAGCTATGATGCTATGGAGTCCTCCAGCCAAGCTGCAGTCTCTGGTACTGTAATTAGAAGACATGCTTGGCTTAGGGAGCAGACCCTTCCAGAGCATGTCAAGTCCAACCTTCTGGATGCACCCCTGGACAAACACTTTTTCTTTGTACCAAAATCTGAGGCTGTGCTCAAAGAGATGGAAGATGAAGCAAAATGTATGCAGACTGTTAAATACTTCATCCAAGTTAAGTCCCTTAGCTTTAATAGGAACTTTCCCTCTAAACACTCTTCCTTTCCCTCTCACTCAAAAAGCAGGCAAAGGAAACCACAGAGGGAATGCCCTCAAAGACAGCACCTATCACAAAAGCCCAGGCAGTGATCTTCAGAAACCTCCGGGCAGAGGAGTTCTAGGCCATAGGGTCCTGGCAGAGAGCAGCAGTGACTCTCCCATTCCCCTCTCCTTGCCCCACCCTCTCCCAAACAGATAGGAGGAAGACTAGGAGGAAGGCTATCCCTTTTCAAAAAAAATGGTCCCTCATCACTTCGGACAACTAGGTTCTGAATATTATCTCAAATGGTTACAGGCTCACTTTCTAAGATCCATTAAAATACTCTGGTTTCCCAGATATTCCACAGAATCAAAGAAGAAAAGCCCTTTCTCGAATTCTCAGTCTGTGCTCACAGGGCTCAGTGGAACCAGTCCTAGAAAACCAAAAAGGAAGGAGGTCCTATTCCATTTTTTTTTTCTGGTTCTCAGAAAAAAAGGCTCTTGGAGCCCTATTCTAGACGTCTCCACCCTCACTCAGTCCCTGCTGGTACCAAAATTCAAAATGTTGACTCTTCCAAAGCTTCTACCCATGATAGCTCCCCAGGCCTTAATGGTCACCCTGGATCTAAAGGATGCTTACTTGCACATTCCTATATAGAGAAATCATGCAGAAGCTTTCTCCATTTCAGAGCAGGTACCAGTCACTTTCAGTTCTCTGCACTGCCCTTTGGCTTGTCTACTGTTCCCATGGTTTTCACAAAGTAATTAGCCTCTGTAATCACCTTCTGCAGAACAAGAGGGGTCCAAATTTACCCTAATGTAGACGACTTCCTTATTCAAGCTACGAGTCTGTCAAAGCTCCTCAGGGATGTAGCTTTTACTCATATCCTCACCTCCTTGGGGTTCACCATAAATCTATGAAAATGTAACAGACCTATCCACCAGGATAGTTTTCCTGGGGGTTCTTCTGGATTCTTCCCTTCAGAAGGCCTTTCTCCCTCCAGAAAAAGTCTCCTTTCTGACTCAGTACTTACAAAATGTCATGCAGAGACAATGCCTTTCAGCCAGGGAATTCCTTGGAGCATTAGAATACATAGTATCTTGTATCCTCATTATTCCTCTGGCCAGGCTACACACGAGGAAACTCCAGTGGTACCGCAAGAATATGTGTTACCAGCAGTCACAATCCCTGGCAACCGAAATTCAGCTGATCCCTTCTCAAGGAGGAATTTGCTTGGTTGGCACAGGCTTGTGCCCATAACATGGGTCTCCCCTTTAGGTTCACCCCTCAGCATCAAACTTTAACCACAGATGCTTCAGAGACAGCCTGGGGATTCATTTCCAGCACCTTCAGTGCCAAGGCAAATGGGAAATTCAGGTCAGATGCAAGCACATAAACTGGAAAAAACTGATAGCAGTCCAAAAGGGCCTAGTATCTTTCAAAGAAAAATGGAAACCAGGGGTCCTGCTAGTTAAAACAGACAATATCACTGTCATGTGGTACATAAACAGGGCGGCACTCACTCTTACCCTCTATGTTGAGTGGCTATGCAGATCTGGGAGACAGCTCACTCTTTGGGGTTGCATCCCATGGCACAATGCCTTCCAGGGGTTCAAAACACTCTAGCAGATCAAAACCTTTCTCAGCATAGTCCATAAATGGGATACTCCCCAGATATAGACCTCTTTGCTACCAAAGAAAATGTTCAACTAAAATGATTCTGTTTCAGGAGCAAACTGCTCACAGCCTGGAAGACAGGTGCTTTCTCCTTGCCTTGGAACCATATTTTCCTTTATGCATTTTACCCCTTGCCTCTTCTTCTTTGGGTCCTCCTAAAAATCAGGGAAAAGGGCCCAAGAATAATTCTGATAACACCAGACTGGCCCAGGCAGCAGTGATATCCTCTTCTACTAAGTTTAACCAACAAAATTCTGTGTCAGTTACCTCAGGGAGTGGACCTTCTGACTCCAGGACAAGGGGAAATTTGTGCAACCCAATCTGCAGACTCTCAGTCTGAATAATCCCCAAGCATCCACCTCTGAGCATGCCCTAAGCAAACAAGTTCAAGAGATTCTCAAACAGGCCAGAAAGCCTAGTAATAGGAAATCATAC
The DNA here is from genome assembly GCF_019279795.1 of Protopterus annectens. Lineage (NCBI taxonomy): Eukaryota > Metazoa > Chordata > Ceratodontiformes > Protopteridae > Protopterus > Protopterus annectens. The sequence goes on from NC_056726.1 coordinate 1,854,209,702, forward strand.
TCAGCCAAGTAGAAAAGATTTTCTATCGGGTGCCACCTGAAAAGCCTCAATCCTATTTCAGCCAGTATCTCTCTCATTTTAATATTACCATACTACCCTGGTTGACAGAGGCCTATCCTTTTCTTCTGCCAAAATTCATGCCTCTGCCATTTCAGCCCACTGCTCTGGTTTTTCTCCTATCTTTTCACACCCCTTGCTGAAACGGTTCCTTAGGGGAGTGATCCACATCAGACCCCACAGGAGGCCACCCACACCTCCATGGGACCTCAGTTTTGTTCTGGAAAAGATTGCCCTAACCCCCTTTGAACTGGCTGCTTCTGCTGACTTAAAATGTTTAACTTGGAAGACTGCCCTTTTACTGGTTCTCACTTCAGCTAGGAGGGACTCTGAGCTGCAAGCTCTTATGGCAGTGGAACCATTTGTTGTATTCCACCAGGACAGAGTATCCCACAGGACTAACCCATCCTTTATGTCCAAGGTGGTCATGGACACATCCTTGAATCAAGCTGTGACGTCCCCTCTCTTGGCCAGTAATCAAGGAGCCTGAATCCTTACCACTGACACTGGACAGGGAAGCACACTTGGAACAAAAATGGCCAATATTTCCACATGTGGCTCTCTGCATCAAGCACAATATCCCCTTAAGAGCACACAGGTAGCACACTCACTCTAGGAGCTGGTTTTCCCTTCTCTCTCTCTCCAGATCCCTAATAAGACTCCCCACTGGCAGAGCTGTAGAGTTAAGTCCTCAGCCAAATGTCCAAGCCAAGTCCTCCACCACTCTCTGTGTGAAACCAGTGTTTATTGTTTCTGCTCCAAGTAGCTGACGCACAGAAATGCTGTTTGAGATTTGATTTACACACACACACACACACACACACACACACACACACACACACACACACACACACACACACACACACACACACACACACACACAGACACACAGACACCTGGGAAAGGCTGGCACAGATTTACTAGCTATGACCCCTTCTACCCAGACTATAAGGTAGTTGCTCCCACTAGACACCCCAAAGCCAGCTACTCTAAGGCTCTTACAAGGGTATCCAATTATGCCAAGTGAAATTAATGTTAATATAAATGGTAGTGTTTTGACCAATGCAGTTAAGACTTTCAGGAGTGGCCACAGAGTTGCCAAGTAGATATGAGTACTCTCAAAGATAAAAATATTCTCTAAAGGACCTGCAACAATGAAAAGTTTAAATATATTTAATAATAAATAGTAAAATAACATGAAAATACTAAATATCTATTTACAGTAAACACCAGAGTTTCATTCACAGGAAATATTAAAATAAAACAGATGAATAGATTCACACAGATACAGAAAAAAACAATACTTAACTAGTCTCAGTATGTTTTCCTGACTGATCTAAAGAATTACTATTCACTGGTTCACTTACTAGAGCAAGGCAAGATGACGTGGGTGAGAGATCCTTCTTTGTTAGGTTCCAAGAAACAGACTGCCCTTAAATGTCAGTCTCATCTAGTAT
>NC_056726.1:1854216215-1854226215 GCF_019279795.1 Protopterus annectens
CTTACCTTTTTCAACAGTACCAGAAGGTATGGATAGATTTGTTTCCTCTCCACTTATTGCATTTACGATTTCACTGCAGCCTTTTTTCTTCTTTGACTTTGTAGCTACAGCAATCTGATATCTAGTGCGTGAGTGGTAGACTTTGAATACAATAGCTGTAGTAGTATTTAACTAGCAAGTTATAGATTGAGTAAGCTGTTCCAGTAGTAAAGATTAAACAGGAGTTGTATTACAAAATAAACTAATAGTGTGTTTTGTATACGTTAAAACTTATTCCAGTGTCATAAAATATGCATTGCCTTCACAGTCTTCTTCTGCTGTCATGCTGCATATTTGAGTAATCCCAGAACTCCTTGGCATCAGGTGTAGGACATATAGTAACAAAACAAAGGATTCAGGTGCCATTTTGAATGAAACCGTTGCCTGAAACAGCATTTGAACTGTGAAACAAACTGGCAATATTCGTATGGGAGTAAAAGCTCCTCATAAGGGAACTGTCACTTTCAGCTGCCTAGTTAATATAATCTGAGGTTGTTGCACTTTGGGAGAAGTAAAATTCTTCCTCATACCGACCTCTTTCCAGTAAACTGTACTTTTTCTGCACCTTTAACTGAATGTGCCGTAGCATACAGCAGTGCTGCTTGCCTGCTGTCAATAGCATGTCTGAAGTCAAAGCTGTATTAATTATGATTAATGCTTGTGGGCTTACTCTGCCTACAGTTATTCAACTGGTTGCTAGCAGGAGAGCCTGTATAAATGCAGGCAGCACTAAGCTTCTCTTCAGCTTTTGAGGTCATCTGCTTAGCTTTTTTATTTACTTTTTTTTTTCATTTTAGTATTGTAAAGAATTTTTGGACTACATTGCATTAGTATTATTTGTTAAATGAAATTCCCTGCCTTTTTCTAGATACAGCTCTTTAAATGGCCATCTTCTCTGACTGAAAGTTTTACCTTCAACGTCTTGGGTGGAATTCATGGAAATCTTGCATTTTACACAAAATCACTGAATTGGCTTTGTTTAATGTGCATGAAACAATGCAGTTCAGTAAACTGTCTCTGATGTGTAATACAGAGATGCCCTGCAGAGCTGCAGTGGTTTTCAGTGCATATAAATGCTGTAGTTTGAAAGCTCAACCTATGTAGATTAGACTGTGAAGCAACCCAGCTGCAGGTTCTGAAATGATCCTTACATAGACCTGATATTCAGAGATTTTTTCAGACCAGTGCCTAAAGTGTTGAGTGCATACAGTTGTTATATGCATTGCACCTATCATTCTGTGTTGAAGAGACTGAGCAGATGTTCTTTGTGTTTTACTGTTGCAGTCATTACATTTGGGTAATCTGCTGGCAGGTTGCCCTCAGTCGGCCTGAATATCAAAGTCTTGGGTCCTGTGATGGTTGCTGTCTCCTCTTCCATGACATCAGGGGTATAAACATGCAGCAGACACCATTTTCTTCAGTCTTTCTTGCCGCGCGATGCCCGAAGCAGAAGCAGTTCGCAAGTGCCGGTCGGCCGACTCCTGAAATTTTCGCATTCGAGTTTCAGAACCGAAGTCTTCAACTAAAGCTAAGTACCCCATTAGGGAAACTTTTTCTTGCTCCTTACCGATGTCAGTAAAAGTTAATAATTGCATTACTTGTGGGAAGCAAATACCTCATAAGGATTTTCATTTGTACTGTATTCCTTGCCTAGTCCCAGATCAAAACATCCCTTGCTGTCGGTTTTGTGCTAGATTTAACCAGTGCACTATTAAGTGTCCGTATATCTTTGCTTCAAAATATTTTGGAAACAGATTTAATTACCCTGAAATGTCGTCGGATAGCAATCCGACTACTGGAGTTCACAAAAAATGCAAAGAATAGGACAGAGATAAGCTGACGACGAAGCTTCTCCTAAGCTAGTCGCCGGTTCACTGGTACTCAGTGAGGCGCTTTCGCAGCCCCTAATACCCACTACTTTTGAGTCGCAGGCCTCTACCGAGACCCATGCGGAGTCCGGTATGCTGCGAGATTCTCATAGTATTGTGCCACGTATGTCTCTCCCTCGGATGGGTCCGAAGCCGCTGAACAGGTACTAGCTTATGAGGGTGTTTTCAGGCCTCAACATTTCTATATAAAACCGACGCCAGCTTAAACAAAAACAACTTCTAAGGCTAAAAAAATGACGCATGAGCCATGTGCTCAGGCCCCTATGCCTAAAAAACAGATGATCAAAATGGATGAGGACTTAATTACCTTGATCAGGGGTTCCCAACCCCCTCCTGATAAGAGGCCTAGGCAAAACACTGATTATGAATCATCAGATCAGGTTTCTGTTTCTTCTGATTCCTCTTCTGATCAGGAATTTTCTATACCACCCTATGAGGATTCAGATGCAGAAGAATCCATCCCATCTGCATCTCCTCCTGAAGATTATTCTTTTGGAGAAACCTTGCATACTTTAAGGGAACATTTTCATTGGGAGAGTCAGGATTTCTCGGAATCAAAAAAGAGGCTTAGGGATTTCCTCCCTTTTCCTCAGCATAGGCTTTTGGCTATACCTCCTGTGTTAGACATTGTAGATGATGTGTTTTCGGACTCTAGCATGGCTCCTGATTCCCTGCCTCCAGCTCCTAGTAAGCCAGACAGATATTACAGGGTTCCTGACTCCCACAACTTTTTATTCAAAAATCTTGCTGCTGACCCTGAAACTATCTTGCAGGGTACCAAAGGTGTAAAGACCTCTTCAGCCAAGAAATCTACCCCCTCTGATAGAGATTCCAGGGTGCTGGATAGATGGGGAAAGAAGGTTTATACATCTGCAACCTTGGCAATTAGGGCCTTAAACTGCCAGTTTCATATGCTTAAATATCAACAGCATGTTATGGGATTATTGAAACAGAAAATGATGTTGATTTCTGAATGTGTGGAAAATAAAGAATTACAGGAATTATTGCATGCAGCAGAAAAGGTTGGAAAGCATACTTTGCAATGTGGTTTTGATTCCTTGGAGGCCTCTTGCAGGGCGGCAGTTACTGGATCTGTGATTAGAAGACATGCCTGGCTCAAGGAGCAAAATCTGCCTGATCATGTTAAAGCTAAATTGTTGGATGCACCTTTACAGCATGGTACTCTGTTTGGTAATAAGGCAGAAGAGGTTTTAAAGAAAATGGAAGACAAAGCTAAATCTATGCAAACTGTAAAAGATTTCTTCCAAGTGCAGCCACCCAGATTCAGTAGACACTGGCCTACTAACAATTGGTCCTTTCCTTTGTCCAGCAGAGCCTCACAAGGCAAATCCAGATGCTCAAAAGGCTCTAGATAGCAATCACATGGTTCTTACAGGTCAAAGCAGTGGGGTGCCTCTACCTCCAAATCTGGAGGAAACAAAGCACAATCCTACAGTAAGCAGTCTCAATGACTTCCCTCTGCCATCACCAAGCACTTATCTTTTGGCAGCCCCCTTGGGGGAAAACCAGCACTTCATGCTCAAAATTGGCAGTTAATAACCTAGGACAAGTGGGTATTAAACATAGTATCCCAGAGGTACAAATTTCATTTCCATACCTTGCCAATTCCAAACGGTTGGCCAGATCTGCCACAAAATCAATGGGCAGAGGCACAGAAACTAGTTACATCCTTCATGGATATGGGGGCTGTTCAACCAGTACCAGAACAGGAAAAAGGGCAAGGGTTTTATTCAAGACTGTTCCTGGTACCCAAAAAAAGACAATGCCTGGTGTCCAATACTGGATTTATCAATTCTGAACACATTCTTGGACATCCCAAAATTCAAAATGCTGACTTTACAACAGCTTCTGCCCATGCTGGGCAAGAATGCTTGGTTAGTGACTCTAGACTTAAGAGACATACCTGCATATCCCAATAAGAGAATCATGCAGAAGATACCTCTGTTTCAAGGCTGGTTTCGTGCATTACCCATTCTCTGCACTGCCCTTTGGCTTATCTACTGCGCCCAGGGTCTTTACAAAGTGCCTGCACCAGTAATTGCATTTTGCAGACAAAGAAGCATACAAATCTATCCTTACTTGGACGACTGTCTCATTCAAGCAGAAAACAAGGACATTCTTCTTCAACATCTGGCATTTGTAAAAAGGCTTCTAACATACCTAGGATACACAGTAAACAAAAAGAAATCACAACTGGTACCCTCTCAAAAAATTACAATCCTGGGTGCAAGCTTGAATACAACTGCCCAGATGGCATACCTCACGCCAGACAAACAAAGGCAACCAACTATTTACTTCAAACAGATGGCAACAAAAACCCAGTTGTCTGCAAGACAAATTCTGCAGGCTTTGGGGTTCATGGCATCCTGCATTCTACTAATTCCATATGCAAGACTGCATATGAGGAAACTACAGTGGTATCTAAAAAGTTTATGGAGTCAACATTGTCACAGTCTGGAAACAATGATCCCTCTCATTCCCTGCCTACAACAGGAGTTTTGGTGGGCAGAGACATGTCACCAGAACATGGGACGGTCATTCACTCTACCCCCTGCCACCCAAACCCTAACTACAGATGCATCAGACTATGCTTGGGGAGCCCATCTGGCGGGGAGATGCATTCAGGGCATATTGAGCCTAAAACAAATGCATCTGCATATCAACCAGAAGGAGATGTTAGCTGTTCAGAATGCCCTGACAGCCTTCAAGGATTTACTTTATCCAGGACAACTACTGATAAAGACGGAAGACACCCCAGTTATGTGGTCCATAAACAAGCAGGGGGGTACAAATTCCTACCCCCTTTGCAGACTAGCAGAGTAGCCATGGCATTGTGGGACACAGCCCTGACTTACCAAGTACATCTTCAAGCTCAATTCCTGCCAGGAAAACAAAATACTCTGGCAGACAATCTAAGCAGAAATCTTATGGAACCTCACGAGTGGAAACTGGACCCACAAGTCTTGGGAGTCCAGACATAGATCTGTTTGCCTCTCCCCAAAATTATCAACTGGACAAATTTTGCACAAGGACTTATCACAGACAAGCATGGAAAGTGGACACCCTATCCTTCAGTTGGAAAAACCTATCAGTCTACGCCTTACCTCCTCTGCCTCTTCTCCCCAAGGTCTTACTATAGGTCAGACAGGTAAAAACAAAAATGATCCTAATTGCCCTGGACTGGCCTCGCCAGCACTGGTACCCAATTCTAAGGAATATATCTCAACTCCCTCCTTGGTACTTGCCTCAAATACCTCATCTACTATCTCAGCAGAGCAATCAAATTCTGCACAATCATCTCCAAACTCTGAACCTGGCAGAGTGGCTGATCATGTAATTGTTCAAACAACACCTCTCAGTAAATCTGTGATGGATGTCATTTTGGAAGCCAGAAGGCCTAGTACTAGAAAATCTTATACTGATAAATGGAAGAGATTCTGTGCTTGGAACCAAACATAAGGAATGGACACAGCAAATCGGATGCTTGACAAGGGCTTATATTTTTCATCAATAAAAATCCATGCCTCTGCCATCTCGTCTCATTACAACACAGAGCCTCCCATCTTTTCCTCATCCTCTGCTAAAACAGTATCTTAGAGGGGCCAAAAATGTAAGGCCTCCCAGAAGATCACCAGCTCCTGCATGGGACCTCAATTTTGTGCTGGAAAAACTCACCCTGCCTCCTTTTGAACCAGCAGCTACTGCGGATATAAAGTTTTTATCTTGGAAAACTGCTTTCCTTTTGGCAACCACTTCAGCAAGAAGGGTTTCAGAACTACAGGCCCTTATGGCTGTGGAGCCTTTTATTACATTTAATCCAGACAGGGTGTCCCTCAGGACCAAACCTTCCTTTATGCCTAAGGTGGTATTCAGTGTGGCTCTGAAACAAACTATTCACCTGCCAACTTTCTACCCAAATCCTCAGAACAAGGGGGAACGGATTCTGCATTCCTTGGATGTACACAGGCAACTAAGATTCTACTTAAAACAGGACCAAATATGTGAGAGTCTGAGCAACTACTGGTGGCATTTGCTGCAGGATCAGAGGGGAAAGCTATTTCAAAGCAGACTATTTCAAAGTGGATAAGCCACTGCATTTGTTTCTGCTACTTGCATCATGATAAACCGGTGCCCAAGGAAATCAGGTCACATTCCACCAGGGCTGCATCTACCTCCGCAGCTTTTCTAAGAGGAGTTCCAACCAAAGACATTCTAGAAGCTGCTACTTGGAGCTCTGTTCATACATTTACAAAGCATTATCATTTGCCTCTCTTTTCTAAGTCCAGGGCAGGCTTTGCCACTGCAGTTCTGCACGGCCTTATAGCTGCTTCTAATGCTGTTTAGTTCCATCCTCCCGTCCATAGCTTTGGGATTCTACCCAAATGTAATGACTGCAACAGTGAAACATGAAGAACATAGTACAGTTGTGTACACATACCATAAATGTAGATGTTCGAGTGTATTCACTGTTGCAGTCCGGGTTACCCACCCTCCATCCCCACCCCTTTTTTTTTTTCTAGAACTTCTCTTTCCTTCACTATATTCTAAAGCCTTTGTGGTGTATTTGCTTTTAGATGAAGGTAAAGTTTATGTTGCTAAAAGTGCATTTACATATATATTGTTGTTTGTTTATATTTACATATTTTGCTCCCCATTTGGGGGGCACCTGACATCTGGGGCAAGAAAAACTGAATAAAATGGAATTGGTTGCATGTTTTATACCGCTGACGACCTGACGTCATGGAAGAGGAGACAGCAACCGACGCAGGACCCAAGACTTTGATATTCAGGACGATTGAGGGCAACCTGCCAGCAGATTACCCAAATGTAATGACTGCAACAGTGAATACACTTAACATCTACATTTATGGTAAGTGTACACAACTGTACTTTCTAAGGTACAATGCTTTACCTTGCTCTGACTGCTAATCTAGGTAAGTACTCTTGTGCAGTGTGTGTGTGTGTGTGTGTGTGTGTGTGTGTGTGTGTGTGTGTGTGTGTGTGTGTGTGTGTGTGTGTGTGTGTGTGTGTGTGTATATATATATATATATGTATATATATATATATATATATATATATATGTATATATATATATATATATATATATATATATATATATATGTGTGTGTGTGAATGAATGTGTAACTGAATATAAATGGATAGATGGATGGCTGTGTGTGTACGCAGATGCATCTGCATCTATCTCTGTGCATTTCTATGTGCGTCCCTCTTTGTTTTAAAGTCTTTATAATGCCACAACTCTAGTCGTTTCCACCCCTTAAGTCACTGTTAGAGTCAGGAAACTATATGATGGGTACCGACGTTTGTTACTGTTTCATCTGATAAAGTGAGAAGCAAAATATTTCAGCACCAGTTAGATAGATGTCGTATTAGGTACCATGTGCCAGAATATTTAAACGACTGAAAACTAGCTGTCCTACTGTGGCTAGTTAAAATTAGCAGCATATAAGTAATACATTTGTGTGTTTATGTGTGCATGTACTTCATTCTTGTGTTGCTTCAAAATGCAATACACAGTGTCACAGCTCCAGCTGGAGAGAGTATTATGTTGCTCTTTATTATAATAATCTGCACAGCAGAATATCGTAGCTCCAGACAAGATAGTGTTACAGTGCTAAATGTTGCTTTCAAAACTTAGGTTATATACACATGGTTTTGCACTCATACAGATGTACAGTTTATCCTTCTTTTGATCGACAAACAGAAATGTCAACACCAGAAACACAAACCACAATACGTTTTAAACGAGAATGTTGATGCATTACTAAGCATGCACTGAGAAACAACCTTGGTGCGTGCAAACCTTAAAATAAAATTAAAAAAAATTAAAAAGCATTGTTTTTTACAGGGGGCCAGCCCCCCCCTGTGCCCCACACCCCCCGTACTAATTATATATACTAACACCAAGATCATACAAAATTTGGGATAGAGAATATTCCACCACCCTGGGAACTGTGCAGTCTCACACACTAGTCAACCATCTGTATAGCTGACCAAATACATTCAACTAAACAGATGTCAACCAAACACACTGTTGACCAAACAAATAGGTGTGTATACATTTTATATAAGTCTATACTAAATCGGTGAGCAATTCTTAGGCATGTCAGCTAGGTCTTATTGTGATTCAGTGCTATGCAGAGTATGAATATCTCAGAACTGCATTCATTCCAAGGATTGCTACTCACCTTAATTGAACAGTGCAAGTTCTCCTGCTGCCTTTCTTACTTGCATGTGATTAAAGTTGTGATAAATATGTACGCATTGTGTTTAAGCTGTGAAATGCTTATGAGAAAGTACTAAAGAGTCTTCCGTCATGTGGACAGCAGTTAACACACTGTATTTTTCAAAGCAATAAATTAACTTGTATTCCACACATGGTTAGAACTTTGCTTTAATTTCTCATGTTGCTTTTTTCTGAGAAAATATTTTGCAGAAAGAAGGGAATTTCTTTCTAAAGCTTCTGATTCTACTAGTACTATATCTAAAAATATGTATAAAACCTGTAGCATCAACTATAACTGTAAACCAACAAGAAAACTAGAGATGTCAAGAACTGCAATTACAGTTATGGTTGACCATTTTCTTCCTTCATTGAAAACATACTTCATCAGAACATTCCACAGTAATTCAACTCACATTTAAATTGAAAAACATATCATGTGATCATAATCATATGATGAATAACCTTTATACAAAAAAACATAAACATTCCCCAGATTCATAAAACTGCTTGCCTGAGAGATACTGATTTTATAGAAATGCATCAAATGTGTTCATTTAATTCACACACAGCTTTTGCTTTTTGCAGTTTCAGCACACTAGTAATACTGGTCATGTCTTTTCAGTCCCAGTGTTTTAGTTGCATTCAGTTTTAACTGCCACATCAACTCACGATACTCCAGTATTGATTGTTTCGTAGTTGCTTCTCCTTCAGATAACTTCAATTTATTCCAACACCAAAAAGAAAAATGGAAAAAAGAAAAGCTTTTGAAGTCAACACATCTCTGGGCATGACTTCTCAAAGCATTTTTATTATCTTTTTTCTTTATAATTATAGGCATGTTTGTAAATCCTGTCCAAAGCCAGTTTTCTGTTTTGCCTACATAGACACCGTGGCATGATTCACAACATGCCACTTAGACTAACCCCCTAGTTCCACAGTGGTAACAGGCACCTTCTTTAATTGATGAAGTCTTCCTTTAGTTCAAAAGTTCTCAATCAAAGTATGATTATAGTTGTTGTCATCATTTTATAGCAATTTTGTTTGGTCTGCTGATTCTGTGGAATTTGGCTGTGATTGTCTGTGTGTGCCTTTTCTGTTTTCTTTCCTGAATTTGAGAATTTCAGGAGGATTCTTACTTTGGGAGGTTTGGCTTATGAAGTTGCTTTACAGTTAATGCAGAGTATTTTTGATTTGGTTTGTTCTGGTGTTTCTGAAGGGAGACAGTGTTAAGTATTTTTTCCTCCTCCTTTTTTCACATATTCATCCCCTTTATTGATAATATTTTAGGACCCTCTGAAAGATGTGTTTACGTTCTGTAGAAGTTCTGCCTCCAGCTTTTAAGTATTTAGACAGATTTACAGATTATCTTCATAATGTGTTATGTTTTTTCTGTCCTCATGCCAGACAGCTATCATGCTAACCATGACTGTGCACATTCATTCCCCATCACCAGACGAGGAGCTAGTCACATCACAGCTATCATCTATCTAACCATAAGCATTTTTTCTAGGTTCTAATCCTTTCCTGGTGGCTGATGTGCATGATGAAAATACTGGGACCTACTTTGTCTTCACCTGAGTGTATACATTCCTGATTATGCCCTGTGAAGGCTATCACATGAGTTTGGCTTGGCAGGGCCAAGCAAACATTCATGTGCCATTTAAGTGCCTGCACTGTAGTTAGCCAAACCACCTCTCTCCCACCAGGACAAGTGAGCCTGCAGTGACTGCTCACTCCCACCTTTGCTAATTGGCTCCTTTTGATGTCTAGTGATGAGCTGATCCCAAGTCATCTAGGTTGCAGT
>NC_056726.1:1854231215-1854273715 GCF_019279795.1 Protopterus annectens
TTTTTTGTCTGTCCTCCCACTAATTCCATTGATTGTTGTTGTGGAAGGTTTTCTGAAAATTTCCTCTTCTTGGATTCCCCTTTCCTCTCCCCATATTGTATGTGTTTCTGTACTGTCAATAATTGTTGGCTCTCTGCTTCTCCACTAATCTTTCGCTTCTCCTGGGGCCGGGGGGGTATGCTGTCCAAAGGGTCTTCACCAAAAGGGGTGGAAGTGTGTTCATTTATAACCTCAAATACTTAATTGTTGTTACAGCCCCCCTTCTTGGTTCAAACCTTTTTTGCTTCGGTGGGGGAAAGGCCATAGCTTCAAATACTTTTATCCTTACATAAACCATCCACACGCAAACATTACTCCAGTAAATGGAGAAGATTGCTTACTAGACCCACAGAAATAACATTGATCCCTTTTCAACCCCTTTGCATAGTATCCTTGAATTCTTAGCCATACTTTTTAAAGATGGAGCTAGCTCCTCCACAGTGAAGATCCAGCTAGCAGCAATCTCAAATTTTATAAGCGTTAGAAACTCTACACTACATGGGATCTTAATCTGGTTCTGCAGCAATTTACTCAACCCCTCACCTTTGAACCAGCAGGTAAATGTGACCTCAAGTATCTCTCTTGGAAAATAATTTTTCTAATAGCCATTATATCTGAAGTAGGAGAATTCATTTGTCAGCAACCTGTGGGGTATGGATCCGTTATCGGATCCGAACCGGCATGGTTTATCCAGCTATGGATCCGAGCGCCTAGCTCCTCCCCTTACCCATAATGTCCTGCTCTCCCTACATGACCTCAGACCTAGTTTGCCGCGCATGGTGACAGCTGGATTTTCATGAGCGAAGTGATGTTTCTTGTGAAAAATAGATTTTTGTTAGTTTAAATTTAATATTTGTGTGAAAGTTTTAGGTTTCCTATATATTTTATCTTTTTGGGCTTAATTTATTTTACTTTTTTTTACCCTCCCCTCGCTGGTGCATAGTAGTGTGTGTGAGTTGTCTTTGGGGCCTTGTGTGAGTGTGTAGTTTTTTTTTTGTTGTACTTTGCTTTATTTAAAAAAAAACAAAAAAAAAAAACAAAACAAACAGCAGTATGTCAGAAGCCCCAAAGCCTATTTTCTCTAAATGCTCCGAGTGTGGCCATAAGCTATCCCCTGCTGATGGCCACACTGCAGCTCGATGCCTTGGGGTTGAACACCTCACCTCTGGGTGTTCAATCTGTGCAGGGTTCAACCCCAGGGCATTGAAGGAGCGGAGGTCGAAGCTGGTCTTGGCGGGACTCTTGCCCCTGGACTCTGCTTCGGCCCCGCCCCATTGGTGGTTACTGCTCCGGCAGTTCCTGCCTTGCCTGCTCCCCCTCCTCCTCCTCCCGGGATTCAAACTCCGTCTAAGGGTTCGGAGGAGAGGGAAGCCAGGAAGAAGGACCGGAGAGAGAGGCACCACAAGCGGCGGGCTGAGACCTCCGTCTCGGCCCCGCCGGCTAAGCGGGGTTCTCCTCCGGCCTCTCTGGCTGCTGGCTCTCCTCCTCCTCGGCTCCGGTCTCCTTGTTTTTCACCGGAACCTGAGGATGAGGAGACCCGACCTCCTTCGAGGCTATCGAGGCGGCACGCAAGGCCTACCTCGGTAGCCTCGTCGAGGTCTACCTACAGCCTCTCCGATGCTGATCTGGACCGGATGATGCGAAGGTTCATCCAGGCCCAGATGCAGATGTGAGTGCTCCTGCCTCCCCCCCCCCCTCTGGGGGGGAGCTCAACCCCATTTTTCAAGCCCATAGCTCCTTCTCCGACCCGCTACCCGGGTTCGGAGCGCTCTGAGCTGGGCAGCCTCGGAGCAGGGGGTGGGTCGGCGCCGACAGTACTGGGTACTTCGGATCCGACCCTGCCCTCGAGTTTGTCGGATCCGACCTTTCGGAGCCTTGGCCCGAGCTTCGGATCCGAGGGACTCAGTGTGCCTTCGGCGTCGTCCTTGTCGGAGCACACTGGTCCCTCGGATCCGAGGGGCTCGGCACCGGCTCCGATCCGCTCATCGGATCCGAGGGGGAGCCGACTTTTGGATCCTATTGTCGAGGCTGGCTCCCCCTCGGCTTTTGATGTAGTGGAGAGGGCTCTGTTGAGGGCATCCGGACCCCCGGCCCTTGCTTTGGCTCCGTCCCGCACTCCATCTGCTCTGGGCCAGGCTTCCATCACCCGGCCACTGGGACAGCCCACTTCACTGCCCCAAGCAGTCCCCTTGGATCTGGACATTGCTGTTGAGGGCTCCTCGGACAGCCCCCCCGAGGAAGCACCTCGCAAGCATACGTGTAAGAGGAGGCACATAGACTCCCCCGAGTCTTTAACTGAAGACACTGACTTGGAGGAAGGGGAAGGCTCCCCAAGATCACCCCCTGAGGATGTCTCCTTTGGAGACATCATGGAAATGTTGCGGAGCAGAGGTGGGTGGTCTGCCCAAAAGTCTTCCTCGGATGAGTCCGTGTTCTTGGAGGCATTTGAAGCGGGCCTGTCTACCTCTTGGGTGTCCCCTCCTGCCGACCCCCTGGTGGACCTTATTACCACCAGGGCATGGAAGGAACCAGACACCGTGGAGCCAATCCCCAAGAGGCCCGATAGGATCCTTAGCGCCCCTGCTGACCGTGCCCACTGCAGCAAGGGACCCCCGGTAGATGCCATGTTGTCGGCAGCAGCCACTAAGAGGGAACTCACCCAGGAGAGTCCCTCAGTCCATCCCCCGAGCAAGGAGTCTCGGATGATGGACCGTTTGGGGAAGCGAATGTTTAGTTCAGCGACCTTCTCAGTGAGGGCGCTCAACTATTTGGCACATGTCATTAGGATGCAGCGCGATCTTACCAAGGAATACGCTGCATCCCCCCCAGAGTCCATGTCGGAGGAGGACAAACTTATGCACTCCACCCGTATGGCCACTCTTCGTTCTGTGACCAACACCTCTATGTGGTTACTTTCCCACGCTACCGAGGGAGCCGCTAGAGCTGCAGGAGCGGGCCTAGTCACACGACGGTAGGCCTGGCTCAAGCACTGCGATTTTACGGAGCCCTTCAATGCGTCATTCGCGAACGCCCCCTTTGACGGTTCTGCCCTTTTTGGCAAGACGGTTTGCGACACCTTGGTTCAGAGCGAGAAGGACGGGAAGACGCTGTCTGCCGTCGGAGTCCGCTTCTCTGTGCCCCAGAGGTCCTACTCTAGGAACCAAAAGGGCCAGAAGAAGATGTGGTTCCGGAAGTCGCAGCATTCCCAACCCGCTCCGGACAACCAGTCCTTCAGTGGCAGAGGAGGACAGGGAGGACGCCACCCTAGAGGCAGAGGGGTTCCCAGGAACTTTGGGTCCAGGGAACCTTTCTCTGAACGGCCCACGCAGCAACCCTGAAGGGTTGCCCGACTGCTCCACTCTGGAGGCAGTCGGGGGACATTTCTCGGAGCACCTAGCGGCATGGGAGTCCATTACGTCGGACCGCTGGGTACTCCAGATTATATCCAGAGGTTACAAGATCCCCTTTCTTCATGTCCCAAAGTTAAAAACCCTCCCCGATGTTCCACCCGATCAGAGGGAGGCCGCTTCAGCAGAAATTGGCCATCTGCTGAGGAAAAAGAGCCATCCAGCCCGTCCCCCCAGACCAGATCGGATCAGGGTTCTACTCCAGGTTCTTTTTAGTGCCAAAAAAGACGGGGGACCAAAGACCCATACTGGACCTGTCCCTATTGAACCTGGCAGTTCCCAAAGAGAAGTTCCGGATGGTCACTTTGTAATCCATCCTCCCCCTTCTAGGGGAGAATCACTGGATGTGCTCTATTGACCTCAAGGATGCGTACTACCACATTCTGATGGACAGACGATCCAGAAGGTTTCTTCGCATCCGGCTGGGAGCCAGTCACTACCAGTTCAGGGTCCTTCCCTTTGGTCTCACCACAGCCCCCAGGGTGTTCACCAAAGTATTAGCAGTGGTTGCGGCCCACCTGAGGCTTCAGGGGGTGCAGGTCTTTCCGTACCTAGACGACTGGCTTCTCACCGCCCCAACAAGGCATCTACTCTCTTTAGCAAGAGACTCCTTTCTTTGTCTAGCTCCCTGGCTAGGCATCACGGTAAACATAGAAAAGTCCAACCTGGTCCCTACTCAGATAATAGATTTTATAGGAGCCAGGTTAGACACGAGAAATTTAAGAGCCTTTCTCACAACCGACAGAGTTCAGAATCTACGACTCCAGGTGCGGGCCATCCTTCACTCCAGCTCAACACCTGTGGAATTGATCCTGAGGGCGCTAGGGTCTATGGTGGCAGCAATTACTCTTCTTCCGCTCGCCCGCTTGAACATGCGGGTACTTCAATGGACACTTCAGGTGCAATGGTCATTTCTCTCTCTCCCCCTGTATCATCCCATTGCAATCAGCAAGGCTTGCAAGCAGTCTCTTGTGGTGGCTCCATTCCCCGGACCTCCACAGGGGCCGCCCCTTTTGTGCATCTCCCCCTCTCGCCACAGTGACCATGGACGCTTCCCGCCTCGGGTGGGGTGGGGGGGCATTTTGCGGGCCGGACGGTCCAAGGCACGTGGAGCGATTCAGAGACCTCCCTGCATATCAGTGTTCCTGAAATGAGGGCGGTGCTCTTGGCGTTGCAAGCACTTCAAGCCCTCCTTCCCCTGGGAATAATTGTGATTCAATCAGACAACAAGTCGGTGGTCTGGTACATCAAGAAACAGGGGGGAACCAGGTCTTACCCTTTATGTCGAGAAGCCATGAGAGTGTGGGAATGGGCGATCTCCACCAACCGCTTTCTCATCGCAACGCATATTCCGGGTCGGACCAACATCCTAGCGGACAAGCTCAGTCGCACCATTCTCTCCCTGTACGAGTGGTCTCTCAATTCTCAAGTAGCGAAACGTATCTTCGCACAATGGGGGACTCCCTGTTGTGACCTCTTTGCTTCTCCCTTAAACGCCAAGTGCAACAGTTTTTTCGCTTTAATCCCCCCTCCAGGGGATTCTCCGAGAGACGCTCTGGTGCATGCTTGGCCTCCCAGTCTTCTTTACGCATACTCCCTCTACCTCTGATGCTTCAAGTAATTCAGAAAGCCTCTCGGTTGGGGTGCAGAATGATCCTCATTGCCCCGTTCTGGCCTCGACAGATCTGGTTCCCTTACCTAAGGTCTCATTCAGTGAATCCACCTTGGATTCTAGATCCCATTCCGGATCTGATATCACACCCATCGAACCTACCAACTCCGAACCTGGACAACCTGAAGTTGACTGCTTGGCTGCTCCAGTTCCACTCCTAATCAGGACTCCCGGTATCTCGTCCCCAGTTAAGGCCATTCTGGTGGCAGCCCACAAGCCGTCTACCAGAAAAATTTACCGCAGTAAATGGAAGCATTTCTCCATTTGGGCAGAGCGGCAAGGCCTAGACCCTTTCACGGTTCCCCTTCCTTTGGTTCTAGACTTCCTTACTACTCTCTTTAATGATGGCGCCAGTAGTTCCACGGTCAAAGTTCATCTGGCGGCCATATCTCATTACCATGTTGGTCATGACTCAGGGTCTCTTATGTCAGCTAAGTTATGCAAAACCTTCCTAAAAGGCACCTTTTTGCTCAGACCCCCTGTCAAAGAAACGGTTCCCCCGTGGGATCTTTCCTTGGTACTTCAGGCCTTGACCGCTCCTCCCTTCGAACCTGCGGCCACAGTCGATCTTAAATTATTGTCCTTTATTAGTAGCCATTACTTCGGCTAAGAGTTTCTGAGCTTCAGGCCCTGTCCATGAAACCGCCTTATTTGATCTTTCATCCGGACCGTGTGTGCCTCAGGATCAATCCCTCCTTTCTTCCTAAAGTAGCTTCGGAAGCTAACATTAATTAGTCCATCAACCTCCCTGTTTTCTTCCCTAAGTATCAAAACAAAGGCGAATACAAGCTACATTCCTTGGATGTTCACAGGCAGCTTAGTTTTTACCTTCATAGGACAGCTGGTCATAGGCAGTCAGACCAGTTGTTCATTTCTTTTGCCAAATTCAATCTGGGTAAACCAATTTCCAAAGTTTCTTTGTCACGCTGGATTTCTCAGTGTATTCTGTTGGCGTACCAAGCCTCTGGGAGGCCCACACCGGAGGGAGTCCATGCTCATTCGACCCGGTCTCTCTACTTCAGCGGCCTTTAAGTCTAGGGTTCCTCTGGATGACATTTGTTCAGCAGCCACTTGGGCTTCATCTCATACCTTTATTACTCATTACAAGCTGGACGTCATGTCTAGAGGTAGAGCATCCTTTGGCTCCGCGGTGCTCCGGAATATCCTTCCATGATGGCCACCCAAGATTCAGGTAGCTGGGGACTTTGTCCCACAGGTTGCTGTCAAATGAATTCTCCTACTTCAGATTTAGAAGTTATGTACTTACCATAACATTCCATCTGAGTAGGTGGATTCATTTGTCTGCAACCATCCTGCCCTCCTATCCCCCTGGCCTTGTCAGTTTCCTGCATAGGGTGTGTTACCCTTTAGTTAGGGTAGTTGGTGCAGGGCAAACTCGATCTGAGGTCATGTAGGGAGAGCAGGGCATTATGGGTGAGGGGAGGAGCTAGGAGCTCGGATCCATAGCTGGATAAACCATGCCGGTTCGGATCCGATATCGGATCCATACCCCACAGGTTGCAGACAGATGAATCCACCTACTCAGATGGAACGTTATGGTAAGTACATAACTTCTAATTCTTCAAGACAAATTTCATACATTCAGGCCTTGTCTTTGAAACCACCGTATTTGATCTTTCACAAAGGCAGAGTCACTTTAAGAAGTAACACTTTCTTTCTCTATTAATTTATCAATTTGCCGGTATTCCTCCCCAGATTTTCTAACAAAAGTGAATACAAGTTGCATTTATTGGAAGTCCACAGGCGATTACATTTTACCTGCACAGAACAGAAAATATCAAGAAAACTGACCAGTTATTTGTCTCTTTTTCTGACATGAAACTAGGAAAACCTGTTGCCAAAATTATGTTATTTAGATGGTTTATGGATTTTATTTCTTGTATATAGAACAAGTTGGGCATTACCTTTCAAAACCATTATGAGCTCATTCCACTAGAGCCATGGCTACTTCATCAGTCTTCCAGTCTAGAGCTTCCATGGATGACATTTGTGCTTTAGCAACTTTGGCTACTTCCCACACTTGTTACTCACTACAAATTACTTATGGTCTACAGGGGTAGAGCTTCTTTTATACCCCTTGAAAGCTTTGTTGCCGAGGAGCTAGAGTGAATTAATTATTCGTGTTTCAAACATTTTTGGTTTGTTTTCTGTGGCTGTTTGCTGTTTTCTTTTTTGGTTGTTTGCTGTAGAGCTTCACTTGGTTCAGTCTTGCTCATGAATATCCTTCCTGGAGTCCACCCGGGGATTTAGGTAGCTGGGAACGCTTTCCCATAAATTGAGGACAGAAAGAAAATTGACATTAGATAAAGAAGTTATGTACTCACCATAACGTTCCATCTGTATTGTTCATTTTCATTCTTCCTCAACTCCCCTTCTGCCAACCCCCCCTGCCCTGTAATATCCTGGAAAAACAAGTGTTTTTTTGATTATACCATTTCCTTGGAACATAGGTCCAGATATAGTTTCCTCACTCTGTAATTCAGTACTTCTTTCTACTGATATTAGCAAACAAGATCTGAGATGGATGTATTGTGGTTAAGGGAGCAGTTCAGTAGTTTTCTAATTCCCTCAAGCTTTTGCAATGGCTGAGTTATATCTGAGGGATTGGATCTCACCCTATAAGCTGAGGAAGAATAAAAATTGACAACACTGATGGAACATTATGATGAGTACATAACTTCTTTTTTTGTTTTAAAATTGCCCCTTTATGGGCTTTTGTGCTCATAAAATTTCCCCTTTATGGCTTTTGTTCCACCATTATTTTTGGTTTTGTCCCGGATTATTCAGTAAAGAAGTTGAGAGCTATAAAGTCTTTTCTTAATTTTGTAACCTTGCAGTTTGGATGGTGTACCTATAGCCTGATCCAGGGGAAGGGACAAACCCTTAAGACAAAGAAATCTTGACAAACATTCATTATCTTTTGGCCTTGCTGTTGCTGTTTGAATAATGTGCTCATTCCCTAATCCAGGCACTGGGGCAAAATTTTAGACAGAAGAATCTTGACAGACATTTATTTTATTTTACTTTTGCTTGCTAGGTTAGTCCCACTAGGTCATTGTATTCATACTGACTAGGGGAAGTTGCCAGGGCACTGAGGAAATTCCCAACTCTTTTCACTCTTCTCTTTTTGATAACTGCCATAGTATCAGGGAATTAGCTTTTTAAAGGGAAATGTTCTGGGAAGTCTGGCAGAGGTCTAAGGCAATGAGCTGTTAACAAGCTGCTGCTTCCTGTAATCCAGTGTTTGATTCCTTCAAACTCCATTTACTTAATTTGTAATTCTTAAGGAGCCATTTAACCAGATACTCTTCCCGGTTTGAGTGTAAAAAGGTATATGTGGATCAGTACTGTATCCTAGTTAACAAATACAAATAAGCAAACAAGTAAATCTGTTATATCCACCGTAGCTACCACCAACTCAAGCTGATGGGAGCTTGGTTTAATGTCTCATCCTGAAGATGGCACTCTGAGAAGTGCAGCACCTCCTTTATGCTTCAATGTAGTGCCAGTACTGGAAAATAATTCCAAGGATTTGGTGTGGAAAAAGAACCCAGAGTTTCCTGATCCTCTACCACAAAGCCGAGTGTGTACCTTTTGAGCCACTGTTACCGATGAAAGATGTCTGCGTTGCACACACAGACTCTTTCAGAAAAGCTTCATTTTTAAAGCTAGAGGCATATTCAGCAATAGGTATATTTCAAAGATCATTTATATAGGGCAGCTAAGATAATATATACTAAGATTGTTCAACAGAACCTTCTCCCCAGCCTATTTTGACTGCATCAGGGCTTTACTGGTTTAGCACAATCCCCTTTGCATCACATATTGCATAAGCAGACCATAGAAGGATTTCAGTTTTCCTTATGGTCCAATAGGATTTTATTCCAGATGCATCTGAAGAAAGGGGAACACTGGCAACCTGTTCTAGATTTTTTCTGGATTTCTGCTACAGTTTAGTTACAAAGAGATAAGCAATAGCAAAATCAACAAAATATGAACAAGAAGCAGCATTTAATTAACAGATCTAGATGTTTACAATCATGTCTTAACACTTTAATTGTGAAGAACCAATGAGAAAAGTGCACGAGAGTCAGAGAAAAAGGGGACAGAAGGAAAGTTGTAGAGAAGAGTATGCACATAAGTGTGTAAATCAAAGCAAAGTAGGGGAGCAGGGGAAAGGAAGAGTCCATCAGTAAAGGTAGTCCTAAAAAGCCTTGTGGTAAGGTAATAGAATGGGATGAGGCCAAGAAGCCATTTTGACTGAAGGCTAGAAACCGCCTTTCCTACCAGGGATTGATACCAGAGTATAGGCAAAGAGAAAGGGATAGGGAAATCTTAAGTGAAAGACCTGCTCTGTTAGTTTTTATTTGACTGTGGAAGAGACGCTGCTGAGAAAAAAAGGAATAATTAGTAGGGTATGTATAATATTGTATGATAACTATAACAATAAATCAGAAGAGGTTAGAAAACATTGGGAAGAGATTGAATAAGCAATTTACAAGGGTACAATGGGAAGAGATATGTATGGCTGCCGAATATGCAAATAAGTGTAGAAGGTTTAGGATTTTTGCTTGGAAGTGTTTGCATAGGTGTTTTATACTCCAAGCAGACTCCAAATACTTTTTCCTCTGGTAGATGACAAATGTTGGAGGTGTGATGGGGAAGAAAGAGGTAACTGAGAACATATGTTTTGGGTGTGTAATAAGTAGGTAGATTTTAAAAATTATCTTCAGCGTACCCTGTCTGAAATACTGGGTGAATAAATGGGTGTAATTAAGGAAATTATTCTTTTGAGCTGGGACACAGGATCTAAATTGCCTGACTTTTGAAAGGCAAGACAGAGTCAAGCTGTTCTAGTTGTCTGTCTTTGGAATATTTTTACCTGGAGGATCAAAGACATAGTAAGGCCTTGTTAAGTCTAATTCTGGTGGCCACAAAAAAAGCAGTTACTAGAAAATGAAAATCAAAGTCTTAACCAACTGTATTTGAGGTATTGAATATTTTATCAGAGATAAAAGAAGATTACTGTCTTGTCATAGATCAAGGAAACAGAGTAGGTAGGCAGTCATTCTGAAGAGACTATAAAAACATCCGTGGTACCACGTTAAAAATGAGGAGTTACGTAACAATTAAAAGGGTAGAACAAAATGGGTAATAATTGTACAAAAAGGTCCCAAAATCCGCCGTTAACAGAAGACACAAAATACATGCAGTCACAGCGTGCTTATAATATTAAATACTACTCAAAATGGGTTGATAAGTATGAATTTGATGGTAAATTAGAAAAATCCTCACTTGTCAAACTTGTCAAACAGCTTAAAACCGATTCTAGAGGTTGGGTAAAAAAGCAACGTCAATTAGGAATTCCTCAGGCACACAGGTGGATTGAGGAAGTAAACCGAAGGGAACAAAAGAGTAATAATTCAAAAGCAATGTTTTTAGATAAGGAGGACAATAACTCAGTAATAGCATCGGCCCCTCCGCCTCCCTTACCAGAATATGAGGCAAGTGAACACGTTAGTCCACCCCTGCGATATCCTGCTGTCACTATGAGTAGAGACACTACAAAAACAAAACTGTTTGTTTATTAGAGATCCCGTCGAGACCAGGTCTCGAACACGGGCAGGAAACTCAAAAGGGGACATTGAGTTATATCAAATGGGTAGAAATTCACGATTTATGAGCGAAGAAGAAATATGCCCAGTTATAGAAGTGCCCTAATCCTCAGGCAGGGCAAGAAGGTCAGGACCCAACTATTCTAGTGTATAGACCCTGGACTCCGGAAGACATCCGGAAAGCCACTGAGGGAATTCCCCATCCAAAAGTTAATTTTAGAATGTTCTTAGAAGATTTGCAAGGAATGAGGCTGAGTTATAATTTAAACGGAGAAGAGGTAGAAAAAGTAGTCAGACAAATTGTGGGACCAGATTGGCACATGATTAGTGGCGACTGGAATCCCCGTGATATTGCGCTCAGGGCCCTCCCACATAGCAGCGCAGAGTTAGACAACAGAGTGAAAAGTCTTACAGACCGAATCTCCGAGAAATTGAAGCCTAGGGCAGACCGGACTTGCATTAATTAATGCATCCAACAGGAAGGTGAAGCTATTGACCGATATTATGCCAGACTATTAGAATGTTTTATTAACCATTGTGGAATGCAGGTTCCTGAAGATCAGACACACGATTCCTCATACGAGCAGCAGCTAAAGAATGCATTTTTGAAAGGCAGTATTGCACCTATAAGCAGCTTTATTACAAAACACATGGTAGATCATCGTACAAGCAGGTTACAGTTGAATATGCTAGACATGCCGAAAGGCATTTTAATAGTAAAAAGAAAAAGAAAGTCCAAGTATTTTCTGTAGAAGATGGAGCAGAAATATATTCATAAGTTCATAGGTTCATACTAGGCTATCTGCCCTGGGGCAATTATAAGCCTAGCCCGATTCTGTATGGCTTACGCCACCCCTTGATTTGAGTATACTCTGCCATTTTTAAGGTTTAGTTTACTGTGCCTCTGTCTAATAGTGACACGGGAGTAATCCCTGGGACAAACCTACGATCCCCCATCCACTTATCGAGATTCTTCTTGAAGAGATTCAGTGAGGTGCTCTGCCTCACATGAACTGGAATTCTATTCCAGAGCGAAGGGAGCCTCTGGGTTATGAACCTGTCCCTCCAGCAAGTTCTACTTATTTCTGTGCTGAGGTTCAAGTCCCTCGAGCATGTGGCTCTAAGGGATTTAGATTTACTGAGGTGGAGCATGTCCATTAATTCTGGATTTGACATAGCTTTGTATGTCAGGCATAGATCGTCTCGAAGTAGGCGGTATGCAACTGAGTAGAGCTGGAGTTTTTTTAACCGAGCAGCATATGGCATCTGTTTGAGACCCTTGATCCTCTTGGTGAGATACTTTTGGGGTCTTTCTAATTGCTGCAGGTGTCGGGTAAGGTACATCCCAAAAGGGGCATTGTATTCTATGATGGGCCTGATGAGGGATGAATAAAGGGGCACGATTACCTCTCTTGGTCTAGATGTGAAACCCTTCGTGATGAGGTGGGCTATGTAGAAGGTCTTTCTAACCACTTTGGCAATGTGGTTTTCAAAGGAGAGATTGCTACATGCTACTATATGTAGTACAGTCTGGGGAAAAAGGGCAAGAGAAATGCCCAGGGAAATAAACAATCTGATCAACGATCAGAGGACTTTGAAGGGCGAAAGAAAAGGGGTGAATGTTTTAAATGCGGTAAGAAAGGACACTTGGTAAGGGATTGCAAGAAAAACAAGAAGGAAACCACGGAGGATAAGGAGGGTGAGGATTGACTATATGATAGTCAGGAATCACTAGAAGGGGATAGCAGAGAAAGGACAAATGAATATGTGATAGAGGGAGTAGAGAATGTGACAGGAGAAATAGAGGAAGTGCAAGAAGTCGCGGATAGTGAAGAAAATGAAATATTGGATTTGGCTTTATTGAGCTTAGAGCTCTATTTAGCAGACACAAAACCAGAAGTTACACTCCTGGTAGAAGGGAGGGAAGTCAGATTCTTGTGTGACTCAGGGGCATCACGGACCCTGGTACATCCCTCCAAACTGCCAGAGAATTCAGAGTCACCTGATTACATATTAGTGAAAGCAGCTAATGGACAGCTGTATCGGGAGCCCTTCTCCCATAATATTGTGATAACTGATCCTGTTTCAGGATTGACCCAGAAAAGCAAAATTGTTGTATCTGCAAAATGCCCAGTAAACCTCTTGGGCAGAGACCTTATGCAGCTCTTTGGTATAGCAGTAGTTCTGACTATGCAGGGTATGGAAGCACAGCGACAAATTGATACCTTTGCAGTGCAACCGGAGGGTGAAATGTTTTATTGGTACAGCCAGGACTTGGTTATGACTGGTCCTGGGGCAGTGACCGAAGAGTTGATGAATGTAGCCATCAGCAAGTTCCCCTCCCTTGACATTGATAAACAGCATTTGTTGCACTGTACTTTGTATTATTGTAATACACCAGGACCTGATAATGAATATGAGCAAGAATTGTTTAGAAATCGTGCAAACAGATTGGTATTACGTAATCTGTACTGGGACACAGAAGGGAACAGTGTAGCCAGCTGTTCATTGCCCCAGGAGTTCTTTGCACTCTATAAATCTAATTGATTACCACATGTTAGCTTAACTAAGGACAAGAATGCAAAATGGGTAGACTTAGGAGAAAAAGTCACGAGATGGGAAAAAGAGTTAGAACTATCAGAACAAGGAATACAAGTGCAGAAGCTGAATTGGATAACCCAGACCATCCAGCTGTACACTTGCAGCCTAGCAAGGACTGCTGATTAGCACTCCTATTGAAGGAGGAAGAGAATGCCTTACAGAATATACCAGAAAATCTGTGGTCAACAGGAAAATCAGATGTAGGACTTATTCGTACAGCGGGACCAGTTACTATTATGCCAAAGTCAGCATTTAGACCCCAGAAGAGACAGTATCCCTTAAGAAAAGATGCAGAGGTAGGAATAAAACCTATTATAGCAGCTTTACTTAAGAAGGGGTGCTAGTGTAATCTCCTGAATCGCCATGTAACACACCCTTATTTCCTGTTAAGAAAGTGAATAGAGTGGCGTATGGTCCAAGATTTACAAGCTGTAAGTGACGGAGTAATACCAAGGGCACCTACGGTGCCAGACCCACATACCCTGTTGAATGATTTAAAACCTCAACAGAAATATTTTCCTGTGGTAGATATCAGCAATGCGTTCTTTTCGATACCAATACACCCTGACAGCCAGCATTGGTTTGCATTCACATTTCCGGGGAAGAGGTATACATATACGCGACTGCCACAGGGGTATTGTGAAAGTCCAGCAATATTCTCACAAGAAAATAGCAAGCAATTTGGCGGGGTTTACCCCACCGAGAGGTAGTCAGATTTTGCTTTATGTTGATGATATCCTGCTGGCGTCCCCCACCCAGCAAGATTGTAAAGAAGATACCATAGCGCTATTACAATTTTTAGCCACTGAAGGGCATAAAGTAAACAAAAATAAACTGCAGCTTTGGAAAAAACAAGTTAAATACCTAGGATACGTAATATCCAAGGAAGGTAGGACATTAGATGAGGACAGAAAAATAGCGATTTTGCAAGCACCAAAACTGACTACCAAGAAGGAAATGATGCCCTTCCTGGGTCCCACTAATTTTTGTCGGAGTTGATTCCAAACTATGCCTTGGAATCTGCACTATTGACTAACCTGATTTATAAAAAGTCTATGGCAGCGCAGGATTTCTTACAATGGACACCAGAAGCAGAATCTTCTTTCTGCAAACTGAAACAGTTAATAGCGTCCTCATTAGTTTTGGGATTACCAAACTATCATAAACGTTTTTTCCAAACTGTAGATTGTAAGCAAGGTTATATGACATCAGTGTTAACACAGCAGCATGGGGACAAGCAATGCCCTATTGCTTATTATTCATCACAACTGGACCCAGTGGCACGGTCTTTACCTCACTGTGTACAAGCAGTAGTTGCAGCTGCAATGGCAGTACAGGCTTCGGCCTCAGTAGTGTTGTTCCACCCTCTCACATTGAGAGTGCCTCATGCAGTCACGATTATTTTACTGCAAGAAAAGGTAGGATATCTTTCCCCTGCTAGGCATCTTTCCTGTATGACTATATTGTTGAGCCAACCTCATATGACAATCGAAATGATGTACAACTTTGAACCCTTCTACCTTGCTCCCAACACCTACAGATGGCACACCACACAGCTGCCTGCAGGTGATTGAGCAAAAGACACTGCCTAGAAAAGATCTTACGGATGTTCCTTTGGATGATGACGAGGTGAAATACTACGTGGACGGCTCATGCAAAAGGGGTCCTGCAGGACAGAACCTAGTAGGATATGCAGTAGTTTCTGACACAGACAGTATAGAAGCAAAATCTTTACCACATAGTTTATCTGCACAGGCAGCAGAATTGATTGCCTTGATACAGGCATGTACCTTAGCAAAGGGTAAATGTGTGAACATTTTTACTGACAGCCAGCATGCTTTTTCTACTGTACATGTTTTTGCGCAACAGTGGAAAAATCAAGGAATGATAACATCTACTGGCAAACCAATCAGTCATGCACAGTTTATTTTAGATCTTTTAGAATCTATTCAGTTACCTCAGAAAGTAGCTATTTGTAAATGCACAGCTCATACCAAACAGAACAGGATTTCAAAAGGTAATGCGAGAGCTGACACAGCTGTAAAGCAGGCAGCTTCAGAAGTATTTCTTTTGAATGAGGAATTACAACCCTCTGAGATTTTAGACTTAGAAATGTTAAAGACAATGCAAACACTTACTACGCAAACTGAAAAACAAAGATGGGTAAAACGAGGAGCAATTCTCGAAAAGGGGCCGTACATCTCTAAAGAAGGGAAACCAATATCGCCGTCTAATTTGTTTAGATATGCAGCTTTGAGCCATGGGTAGTGCCATGTCTCAACAGGTGTGATGGTACAGCTGGTGAACCAAGTGTTCACGACATATGGATTCACAAATTATTCTAAAAAATTCTGTTTGTTATGCCACACCTGTAATAAACATCAAGCACAAGGGGCGTTAAAGCCCAAGCAAGGGAGGTTCCCTACACCACCGTATCCGTTTCATACTGTTTGTATGGATTTCATAGAGTTGAATAAATGTGAAAATAAGAAGTATTGTCTTGTCATTGTAATATGTTTTCCAGATGGGTGCAAGCCTTTCTGACTAAAAATCCAGACGCCACAACGGTGGCCAAAGTTCTTGTTAAAGAAATCATCCCTAGATTCGTCATTCCGGAAAGGATCTACAGTGACAACGGCACACACTTCGTGAATCAGACCATACAGCAGTTAAGTAAATATTTTTGCATTTCCCTAAAAAATCATTGTGCGTATCACCCTCAATCAGCAGGGCTAGTAGAGAGGCATAATGGGATTTTAAAGAGCAAGCTAAGAAAATTAGTAGCAGAAACGCAGAGAAACTGGGTGTACTGTCTGCCCCTGGCACTGTTGAGTATGAGAACTGTTCAGAATGCAAAAGGATTGACTCCTTTTGAAAAGCTCTTTGGAAGGGCTTACTATATACCTCAGTGGAAATCTCTCATGCCCGCAGGCCAGGAAGCTGACAGTACATTAGTAGAGTATATGCATAATTTGTTAAATTCTAAACATTTGTTACAGTTAAATTCTGTTTCAGATAAAGAACGAACCAGACCGTCAGAAGTGGCAGTACCCCCTGGAGCGTGGATCTGGCTGAAGGTGGTCAAAAAGAAGAATTGGGCATCTCCAAAGTGGGAAGGTCCATATCAAGTGCTTTTGTCAACACCCACTGCAGTCAAAATCGTGGAGCGTGCCTCTTGGATCCACCTGACGCACTGTAAATTAGTTAAAAACTTTGACCTGGAAAAAATCGATCTGAAGTAGGAGATTCATTTGTCTGCAACCTGTGGGTTATGGATCCGATATCTGATCCGAACCGGCATGGTTATCCAGCTATGGATCCGAGCTCTTAGCTCCTCCCCTCACCCATAATGCCCTGCTTTCCCTACATGACCTCAGATCTAGTTTGCCGCGCTGGTAACCAGTTGGATCGTCTGAGCTCTTCAGCTAAGTGCTTATAAAACTCTTATAAAGCTTCAAATTGCTTTTTTGTAGTTAAATTTGTGTGATTGTGTTAGGTTTCCTTTAGTCTTTTGATAGTTTTGGGTTTAAATTCTACATCAAAAATTTTATGTTAATTCCCTCCCCTCGCTGGTTCGGAGTTTTGTTGATTGTGTTGTTTGGGGCCTTGTGTGTGTGCTAGTTTAGCACTAATTGTTTGTCTTTTTCTTTGGTAAAAAAAAAAAGACTTTAGTTATGTCAGAAGCCCTAAGGCAATTTTTTCGAAGTGCTCCGAGTGTGGCCATAAGCTTTCCCCTGCTGATGGCCACACTCTGTGCGTTCGATGCCTTGGGGTTGAACACCTCACTTCTGGATGTTCCATTTGTGCAGGGTTCAACCCCAGGGCATTGAAGGAGCGGAGGTCGAAGCTGGTCCTGGCGGGACTTCTTCCTCCGGACTCGGCTTCGGCCTCCGCTCCTGTGGTGGGTACTGTTGCTACAGTCCCCTCCTCGCCTGCTCCCCCTCCTCCACCTGGGACTCAACCTCCCGCTGCTGGGTTGGAGGACAGGGAAGCGAGAAAAAAGGACCGGAGAGAGAAGCACCACAAGCGGCGGGCCGAGACCTCCGTTTCGGCCCGGCCAGCTAAGCGGGCTTCTCCTCTGGCCTCCTTGGCTGCTGGCCCCCCCCCCCTCGGCTCCGGTCTCCGGTCTGCTTTTCACCGGGGCCTGAGGAGGAGGAGACCCGACCTCCGTCGAGGCTATCGAGGAGGCACTCAAGGCCAACCTCGGTAGCCTCTTCGAGGTCTACATATAGCCTTTCCGACGCCGATCTGGACTGGATGATGAGAAGGTTCATCCAGGCCCAGATGCAGATGGGAGTGCTCCTGCCTCCCCTCTGGGGAGCTCGACCCATTTTCAAGCCCATAGCTCCTTCTCCGACCGGCTACCTGGGTTCGGAGCGTTTGGAGCCGGGCAGCTCCGGAGCCGGGGGTGGGTCGGCGCCGATAGTACTAGGTACTTCGGATCCGACCCTGCCCTCGAGTGTTTGGATCCGACCTCTCGGAGCCTGGCTCCGAGCCGGATCCGGGGACTTAGTGTGCCTTGGCGCAGTCTGTGTCGGAGCGCACTGGTCCTCGGATCCAGTGTCTCGGGGCCAGCTCCGATCCACTCTTCGGATCCGAGGGGGAGCAGACTTTCGGATCCTTTGGTCGAGGCTGGCTCCCCTTCGGCTTTTGATGTAGTGGAGAGGGCTCTGTTGAGGGCTTCCGGACCCCCGGCACTTGCTTCGGCTCCTTCCCGCGCTCCATCTGCACTGGGTCAGGCTTCCACCATCCGGCCACTGGGACAGCCCGCTTCAATGCCCCAAGCTGTTCCATTGGAACAAGACACTGCTTGCGAGGGCTCCTCGGACAGCCCTCCTGAGGAAGCACCTCGCAAGCATACGTGTAAAAGGAGGCACATGACTCCCCCGAGTCTTTAACAGAAGACACGGATTTGGAGGAAGGGGAAGGCTCTCCAAGATCACCCCCCGAGGATGTCTCCTTTGGAGACATCATGGAAATGCTTCGCATAAGGGGTGGGTGGTCTGCCCCCAAGTCTTCCTCAGACGAGTCCGTGTTCTTGGAGGCATTCGAAGCGGGCCTGTCTACCTCTTGGGTGTCCCCTCCTGCCGACCCCCTGGTGGACCTTATTACCACCAGGGCATGGAAGGAAACGGACACCGTGGAGCCAATCCCCAAAAGGCCAGACAGAATCCTTAGCCCCCCTGCAGACCATGCCCACTGGAGTAAGGGGCCTCCGGTAGATGCCATGTTGGCGGCAGCAGCCACTAAGAGGGAACTCGCCCAGGAGAGTCCCTCAGTCCATCCTCCGAGCAAGGAGTCTCGGATGATGGACCGCTTGGGGAAGCAAATGTTTAATTCAGCGACCTTCTCGGTGAGGGCGCTCAACTATCTGGCACATGTTATCAGGATGCAGCGCGATCTTATTAAAGAATACGTTGCATCCCCCCCAGAGTCCATGTCGGAGGAGGACAAACTTTTGCACTCTACCCGTATGGCCACTCTTCGATCCGTGACGAATACCTCTATGCGGTTG
Source organism: Protopterus annectens (assembly GCF_019279795.1). NCBI lineage: Eukaryota > Metazoa > Chordata > Ceratodontiformes > Protopteridae > Protopterus > Protopterus annectens. Next base: position 1,854,250,086 of record NC_056726.1, read on the forward strand.
CTGTCCCATGCTACTGAGGGAGCCGCTAGAGCTGCAGGAGTAGGCCTAGTCACTAGACGCCAGGCCTGGCTCCGCCATTGCGATTTCACTGAGCCCTTCAAGGCATCCTTCGCGAACGCCCCCTTTGATGGTTCTGCCCTTTTTGGCAAAACGGTTTGCGACACCTTGACCCAGAGCGAAAAGGACGGGAAGATGCTGTCCGCCGTTGGAATCCGCTTCTCTGTGCCCCAGAGGTCCTACTCTAGGAACCAAAAGGGCCAGAAGAAGATGTGGTTCCGGAAGTCGCAGCAATCCCAACCCGCTCCGGACAACCAGTCCTTCCGTGGCAGAGGAGGACAGGGAGGATGCCGCCCCAGGGGCAGAGGGGCTTCCAGGAATTTCGGGTCCAGAGAACCTTTCTCTGAACGGCCCGCGCAGCAGCCCTGAGGGGTTGCCCGACTGCTCCACTCTGGAGGCAGTCGGGGGACGTTTTTCGGAGCACCTAGCGGCATGGGAGTACATAACATCAGACCGCTGGGTTCTCCGCATTATATCCAGAGGATACAAGATCCCCTTTCATCACATTCCAAAATTAAAATCCCTCCCCGACGTTCCACCCGGTCAGTGGGAGGCCGCTTCAGCAGAAATTAGCCATCTGCTGGGGAAAAGAGCCATCCAGCCCGTCCCCCCAGACCAGATCGGATCAGGGTTCTACTCCAGATTCTTTTTAGTGCCAAAAAAGACAGGGGACCAAAGACCAATTTTTGACCTGTCCCTGTTAAACCTGGCAGTTCCCAAGGAGAAGTTCCGGATGGTCACTTTGCAATCCATCCTCCCCCTTCTGGAAGAGAATCACTGGATGTGCTCTATAGACCTCAAGGATGCGTACTACCACATACTAATGGACAGGCGTTCCAGGAGGTTTCTTCGCTTCCGGCTGGGAGCCAGTCACTACCAGTTCAGGTTCCTTCCCTTTGGTCTCACCACAATCCCCAGGGTGTTCACCAAAGTATTAGCAGTGGTTGCGGCCCACCTGAGGCTTCAGGGGGTGCAGGTCTTTCCGTACCTGGATGACTGGCTTCTTACCGCCCCAACAAGGCATCTACTATCCTTGGCGCGAGACTCCTTTCTTCATCTAGCTCCCCGCCTGGGCATCACGATAAACGTAGCAAAATCCAACCTGGCCCCTACTCAGTTGATAGATTTTATAGGTGCCAGGTTAGACACGAGGGAGTTAAGAGCCTTTCTCACAGCCGACAGAGTTCGGAATCTGCGACTCCAGGTGCGGGCCATCCTCCACTCCAGCTCAGTTCCGGCGGAATTGGTCCTGAGGGCTCTAGAGTCCATGGCGGCAGCGATATCTCTTCCACTCGCCAGGTTCAACATGCGGGTCCTTCAGTGAACACTTCAAGTTCAGTGGTCTTACCTTGCTCTACCTCTGCATCATCCCATTGCAATCAGCAAGGCTTGCAAGCGGTCCCTCTTGTGGTGGCTCCATTCACAGGATCTCCACGGAGGCCGCCCCTTTTGTGCTTCTCCCCCTCTCGCCACGGTGACCACGGATGCCTCCCGCCTCGGGTGGGGGGGCATTTTGCAGGCCGGATGGTCCAAGGCACGTGGAACGCCTCAGAGACCTCCCTGCATATCAATGTTCTAGAGATGAGAGTAGTGCTCTTGGCGTTGCGAGCACTTCAGGCCTTTCTTCCCCTGGGAACAATTGCGATTCAGTCAGACAACATGTCGGTGGTCTTCTTTACGCTTACCCCCCTTTGCCTCTGATGCTCCAGGTTCTTCAGAAAGCCTCTCGGTTGGGGTGCAGAATAATCCTCATTGCCCCATTCTGGCCTCGACAGATCTGGTTCCCATTACCTAAGGTCTCACTCGGTGAATCCACCTTGGATTCTAGATCCCATTCCGGATCTGATATCACACCCATCGAACCTACCAACTCCGAATCTGGACAACCTGAAGCCAACTGCTTGGCTGCTCCAGTTCCACTCCTAATTAGGACTCCCGGTATCTCGTCCCCTGTTAATGCCATCCTGGTAGTGGCTCATAAACCATCTACCAGAAAAGTTTACCGCAGTAAATGGAAACGATTCTCCATTTGGGAACAGAGCGGCAGGGTCTAGATCCCTTCACGGTTCCCCTTCCTCTGGTGCTAGACTTCCTAACCACTCTTTTTAGTGATGGTGCCAGTAGTTCCACGGTCAAAGTGCAGCTTGCGGCCATTTCTCACTATCATGTTGGTCATGACTCTGGACCGCTTATGTCCGCCAAATTATGTAAAATCTTCCTAAAAGGCACCTTTCTCCTTAGACCCCCTATCAAGCAGACGGTTCCACCATGGGATCTTTCTTTGGTTCTTCAGGCCTTGACCGCTCCCCCCTTCGAGCCTGCGGCCACAGTAGATCTTAAATTCTTGTCCCTCAAGACTGCTTTTTTAGTAGCCATTACTTGACCAAAGAGTTTCGGAACTTCAAGCCTTATCCATGAAGCCTCCTTACTTGGTCTTCCATCCGGACCGCATATACCTCAGGACCAATCCCTCCTTTCTTCCTAAGGTAGCTTCAGAAGCAAACATTAATCAGTCCATTAACCTCCCTGTTTTCTTTCCTAAATATCAGAACAAGGGTGAATACAAGCTGCATTCCTTGGATGTTCACAGGCAGCTTTGTTTTTATCTTAACAGGACAGCTGGTCATAGGCAATCCGACCAGTTGTTCATTTCCTTTGCCAAATTCAATCTGGGTAAGCCAATTTCTAAAGTCTCCTTGTCACGATGGATTTCACAGTGTATTCTTTTAGCTTACCAAGCTTCTGGTAGGCCCGCACCGGAGGGAGTCCATGCCCATTCGACCCAGTCTGTTTCTACCTCAGCGGCCTTTAAAGCTAGGATTCCTCTGGATGACATTTGTTCAGCAGCCACTTGGGCTTCATCTCATACCTTTATTTCTCATTACAAGCTGGATATCACATCTAGAGGTAGAGCATCCTTTGGCTCCGCAATATCCTTCCATGACGGCCGCCCAAGATTCAGGTAGCTGGGGACTCTGTCCCACAGGTTGCAGACAAATGAATCTCCTACTTCAGATTTAGAAGTTATGTACGTACCATAACGTTCCATCTGAGTAGGTGGATTCATTTGTCTGCAACCATCCCGCCCTCCTATCCCCCTGGCCTTGTCAGTTTCCTGCATATTAAGTGTTACCCTTTTCTAGGGTATTTTGATTCAGGGCAAACTCGATCTGAGGTCATGTAGGGAAAGCAGGGCATTATGGGTGAGGGGAGGAGCTAAGAGCTTGGATCCATAGCTGGATAACCATGCCGGTTCGGATCCGATATCGGATCCATAACCCACAGGATGCAGACAAATGAATCCACCTACTCAGATGGAACGTTATGGTAAGTACATAACTTCTAATTACATGCCAAGAGCAAAAATGATGGAGTACAGAAGAAACAGGAATACGGAACAACCCTTTCCTCAGAAGTATTGCATAATCATCCTAACTGTATTTGTGACAATAATCTTTTTGTTGTGGCCTTTTCTTTTCCCTGCCACACAGACTGAACTGAATAAACGTGAAGCATTACTCATAAACTGGCATCCAAACTTTAAAACTTACCAAGCAATTAAATATGTCTATGCTGAGACTTTCAATGTTTCGAATTGCTGGATTTGCACAGCTTTGCCGACAGCATACAGGGGGTTATTAATGACTACAGTCCCTCTAGGGGTCAATGAGACCTGGGAGAACTTGATTTATGATACCTCAACCATTACAGCACAAGATAAAATAGCATTGCACTTGTCTGTTCCACAAAAGGGAACTGTGTGTTTTTATAAAAATGATACTGTTCAGGTGGGTTGGAGCAATTGCAATGTGACTGTTCTTTATAGATGTTACACTAAAGGTAACAAAGTAGATCTTTATTGTAATACAAACTATGATTCCTTTCTTGGATTGATGCACAAAACACTTGAAGTAAAACCTAATTCTGTTCTTTATAAATAGCTGTCTACAATTGATAGAAAAATGTTTCATGCATGGTGAGTGTATATTCATAGCAAGGTTACTACTAAAGTACAGGATTGTTATTTTGTGTGTGGCAGAAAGGCATACAAATGGTTACCTGAGAATTGGTCCAGCAGTTGCTTTTTGGGTTACCTGGTTCTGGCCATACGACACACTGCAGTTTTGCCTCATGGGAAAATTCGAAATGTCCGAGAAGTCGTCAAGAAACGTGTAAAACCAGTGGGACAAATCGATGCGTGTTGGAAGGACCATCACTCTTTAGGCAAAGGACTGACACACATGGACTTGAGTGATAGCGTTATATCGTGGGCAGGCATATTATCAGCATATGGAGCACTGAAATCGATCTGGGAGCCGAGAAAACTGTCAAAACTTCTCAAAGTAATGAGCAACGCAACTTTTTCTGCTCTCGAATTGGTGACTGATGAACTGAATGCTATGAGAACTGTAGTGCTCCAAAACCGCATGGCTCTTGACTTCACCCTAGTGGCGAGAGGTGGTACGTGTGCTTTAATCCAAGAAGAATGCTGTTCATGTATTCCTGACCATAAACACGAGATAGACAATCATCTTGAGGTAATTCAGCAAGTGTCGGCCATGACCAAACCAGGCCCAAACCCACTGACGGACTTTTTCCAGAAGTGGTTTGGGGGATGGGTACCATCCTAATGAACATCCTGATTGCCATTTGTGTAGGTATGCTCCTACTGGGAGTATGTGTTTGTTGTGGTATCCCCTGCATGAAAAGACTGATTAAGGACCTTATAGACATGTCAGTTTCTGAAACCTTATATCAAAGTACTGAGTATGAAGAACTGTTAAAAGACTAAAAATGCTTTCATAAGTTTAAACTGAATGACTCTCTTAACTGCGAATCCTGAGTGGAAGAGGTTAGGAGAAGAAAACAAACTGTTTATGCTTATTTTGAAAGTAGAATAAAAGTATTAATAGGGGGGAAATGTTAGAAAAATATGTATTAATGTGTGTATTAGCAATATGCTTAGTGCATTTAGAGCTGGAAAAAGAGTTAACACATGTATTCTATTTCATACTGCATAAATCTGTACAAACTACAGTTGCTTTTTGACCTTGTACTGTTAGCTACAATCTTGCTTGTACCTTGGAAATTTACTGAAAAATAGGCGATTTCTGCTTGCGTTAGGAAAATAATGAATAGAACAATACTACTTGTATGAAACTTAGACAAGAAGTTCCGCTGTGCCATGAGCGGCACAGTGGTTAACATTGTCACCTCACAGCAAGAGGTTCTCCAGTTCGATTCTCGGCTGGGGTGCCTTCTGTGTGGAGTTTGCATGTTCTCCCTGTGTTCGTGTGGGTTTCCTCCGGGTACTCCGGTTTCCTCCCACATTCCAAAGACATGCATCTGGAGTATTTCTCCCCGGGCCTCCGCTGAAAACAGGCTCTGTGGAACCTAGTCGGACTTTCCCGGTCAACAAATGATAAATAAATAAATAAATAAAATAAAAAATAAAAAATGAGAAAATACACAGCTGTAGAGGTTACAGATAATTAGTACAAAGCCTGCTTGAAAATATGAACTGCAATCAGCATTTGCTTGTATCTGTACTAGAAGAGTACCTTGAAATGTAACACTGCACAATAGACGCTTATAAACGGATTAATAGTCACCAAGGCCAGGTTGTTTTTCTGAACAGATTTTCTGCTGACATGACTAGATTTGTGAGAAACTTAAGTAACATCTGCTGTAGAACAATGCTAAAAGTTGTGTTTGATTACGTCAGCTTAGAAGGCCATGTCTTGTAAAACAGTATAAGAATGAACATACTTCCTGTTAGTAGTTAGACAAATCCTTGTATTTGCATGCTTTTGTCTCCTTGCTGCAAGTAAATTAAAGTGCCTTAACTGAACCTTACGTGTATTGGTCTTTGAAGCTTTTTCCTTTGACAGATAATTTGGTAAAGGTGTTAAAAACAGAAAAAACTTTGTGGTGTTGGAAATTAGCGACATGCGCTTCCTTCGATTTGTACATGGGCAGGTAAGATGAGTAGTAGTTTGTCATGTAATTCCACAGTGTCCCTTGCACATTGGTAGTACTGCCAGGTGTTTCTGAGAGCAATTTAGAAGGGTTATACTATAATAAGAGAATGAATATGCTGTGGGGATTGCATTCTTTATTTTGGAAGCCGAGTAAGTAAAGGTATTGCTTCCTGAATCAGGGGAATGTTGAAGAATGTGGAAGGCAAAGGAGTTCTTTGTGCAAGACTGCACACTCTGGTAAGGTTATCCACAAGGAATGTGTCTTTATGAGCAAGGCTGAGTAACCCAGGTGCAGAAGTTTAAGTATGGGTGTCTGCAGGGGATAGTTAAATCTTAGATTTGGGAGACATACTGTTTTCACTGGAGTGATGCAGATATGGATTCTGAGAGGATTTGCTTGAACGTATTACAGAATGGAGAAAGAAAAATATATTTTCCCAATGCTAAATGGGCTTCTTTGATAAGGTGAGAAGTGGCCCTGTAGCAGATATTAGATCTAGAGGTTATTACCCGAATAGGGTCAAGATGTAGAGAATGGGGGGGGGACTTTCCAAGACGGATGCATACTGATTAACAAAAAACAAACGGAATAACAAGGGACAGGAACTCTTGCCACTTTTACTGAATTCAGTTACTGACTAGTAAGTAACTTACCTGCATACCAGCAAAGAAGAAACTAAGAAAGCCAGGAAAAAATCAGCGAAAAAAGATGAAGAGAAAACACTAACTGGGAAGAACCCTGCAGCTGTTCACCAAAAAGAGATCAAGCTCCAGCTTTGGTGCAAGACATGGCTTCCAGTAGTCTAGAGGAAAAATAAGTCAAATGTACTCAGAGATTATTAAAATGAATGCAAATTTAAAGGAGTATAGCAACTCAAATAAAATGCTGGAAAATCAGAAGATGCTTTAAGCAGCTATTCAGATGAACTTATAAAACTGCAAAAATTAGAGGCTGAAATGAAGAAAAGGCTTGCTGAGTATGAGACTTTTCAAGAAGAGCTGTTTCAAAAAAATGGTACAGTTAGAGGACAGAGTGTGTAGAGAACCTGAGATTTTCTACTGTACCAGAGAAAGTGGAAGGAACAGAATGTATTCATTTTATGAAAGCACATATAAACAACTGGACTGGTATTCCATAGAGGATTTGTTAATTGAAAGGGCACATCAAGTCTGCGCTCCAACCTGGTCATGACAAAGCAGCCAAGATGGTTTACTATCAAAATCTCAAACAAATAAAATCCGGTCATTCACACGAGTCTTATCTCCGAAAATCAGCACGGGCACTATGTCGAATATAATGCCGAATTCGAACAATCAATATTATTCAACATATGCCTTCCCCTGTAGCTTACTCAACACCACTGGAAGTTGAACTTGTAAGCAGTGCATACATACTGCACAACACAGAAATGTCAGTTTTTGCAGGGGGGCAAGTCCCCCCCCCTGCAACCCCCACATCCCCTACAAATAATGTATTACAACTCTGAGATCTCACTACAGTGGGTAAAAGGGTAATTTCCTGATCCCCACTGTACCATTATCTGTATTCATAATGCTGATGACAGGTATTCAGTCTTAGATGAAACGGGAATCATCCAACTGTTGTTCAACATTCCCGTTTTTATCTAACCTGTACTCATAATTTTGATAGTAAACCGCCAAGATCTGTATTAGTAAACATGCAATCATAGCAGCAGAAAGAGTTTATCCTGGCAAAACTGTGGCAAAAGGGCAAAGTGTTAAAAATTAGAGACGGTAAAGCGTTTGTGAAAAATGATTATTCACTGTACAACAGGCAGAAGTGAAGCAATTTTATCACAGCAATCGGGGACTTTTGAAAGGCATGTGTCAGATTCAAGCTGTTGTATCTGTCTTCAGAATATTTTTATCTGGAGGATGGAAGATATTTTTAAATACCGTTACTGAATTATCACTTGTGCCATTGACAAGTTTACATTTATATAAAAGAAATTAAACCATATTAACAAGTTCACATGTACAAAAATTATACATCATATATATTTTTATATATGTAGCATCTAATCTGAGCAACATTACATACATTATTCAATATCTGCAAATTATTCAATATCTGCTTTCTCTTAAATCTCATACCTCCTCCAAAACATTGCTCTGCATGTATAGAAATTATATCTTTCTTCTAATTAACTGCTGGTTTTGGGCTTCCTATGTAAAGCTTGTGCAGGAGAACAATAATAGTGAGGTTCCTTATTTTTTTTAACGGTAACAGTCCCTTATAAGGTATCATAAGTCATATTTTCTGGCTATATCTCCTGATATTGATAAATTTGACTAAATAAAGGGATACTGATCTTAGTAATATCCATTCTTGTACTTATCAGCAATAAACCATTTATGTTACTTTGCAGCAACATTTTATCTGTTTTATGTAAGAAAATGTTGTTTTAAAGCAACAAATAAAACACCACACTGTAGACCAGACTTCTCACCACAAGTTCCAGACCAGATGAATTCACTCAGTTTAGTACACAGTCTGATTTATTAAAATAAAAAATAACATCTGCAGTAAAAGTTAAACAGCAAAACATCAAACTCTAATGCCATTAAGAGCAAGTAACAGTTCTGTGGCGCCTCGGCTTTCAGAAAAGCCTTTCCAGAGTACAATTTAAAAGATGTTCAAACACAGATCACTGTTACAGTAGCCTAAGCTATATGGGACCTACCCCACTCACTGCAGCTTGCCAGGTTTCCAAAGTTAAGGGTATTTTCTTTGCACTCCAACTGTCAGGAGCTTGAGCAGCGCTCCATAAAAAGGCAGTTGGAGTGCAAAAGGCTTCAGAGTTTTTTTGCGGCTGGAAAGAACTCTTCTGTGGGCCCTGTGGTGTTGACTAGTGATCTTCTAGAGCTGGACAGATAAGTCCTCATTTGAAAATTCTTTCTAGTTTACTTTATTTTATGAGGAAAGCTGATTTTTGTTTTTGTGTCAAAATGATGAGTTTAGGTAAGAAACTGAATTTTTTGAAACGGTTTCATTTTTAAGGAGTCTATGATGTGCATACTTGTGTAAACATTTTTCTTTTGACTAAAATTGTCCTTGGGTTTGTAAGTTTTGTATGTTTGGGTAGTGTACTGTGCTGTGCTTCTGGGAGACTCCGTGATTTACTTAACTCAAAATCACTTGTTCTTTAGTGTACACTTTACCAACTCATTCTGGCTCAATTTCCTGCATTTGACATATTTTCTTTGGGTTGCTTAAGGAGAAACCACCTGTCTTTGAGGTAGTACCTTCCCCTGCTTGCAAAAAGAGTAAAGTTGTAAAGGAGTCTTCGGTGTCAGGCTGGCTCCTGTTTAGCCTCAGACTCTGGTGGGTGACTGTGTTATGGCCACTTGTTGCTCCTCAGGCTGCTCATCTTTTTCCCCAGTAGTTTTGGTGTAGCTTTTTAACCACCAATGACTGGGGGATAGCCACATTCTCTTTGGCTGTAGGGATGCTCTTAGCAAGCTTTTGCCAGTGTTACGGAAAGAGGCAAGTGAGGGGTCTTCACTTGGCTAAGACAGGGAAGTGGAAGCTGCAACCAGTGTGTCTAGTGTGAGTCCTTTTCTTTTCTGGGAGAGTTTGCATACTGAAAAAAAACTTTTGTCTCCTGCTTCTATTTCTGTTGACAGAGACAACTTACTGGGATTTGCCAAAGAACTTGTTAATGTGTTTTTTTTCTCCCTAATTATTTAGGCAAGAAAGGGGAAAGAGTGCCTTCTTTTCTGACAGGAAATTTCAAATCAGAAGAGCAGATATTGCAGGGAGATAGTTACACCTCATGAAATTCGTCTCAGTCAAAGTCCTCTGATTTTAAGGAACATATTTCATTAGCTGTCTTGTATTCAAGGCCATGAAAGGAATTATCATGGATCAGATAAACAAAGACATGGGAACCTACAGACACTGTAGCATACCCAGTTCAGTGTTGTCAATGTCTGTGTAATCTGGTGGATTTCTTTGTGACAGTCAATAAAGCTATGGACAAGGACAAAACCGTGCATACTGCGTTCCTCTATCTGACCAAGGCACTTGACACATTTCCTCACTCAGGCATTGTAGAATTACAGAATTAGGCATAAACCCGTATATCACCAGATGGATAGCCAGCTAGCTCACTGATAGGATACAAGAAGTTAGGATAAGGGAATCCATCTCCACAAAGAGGCTAGTCACTAGCAGTCCCACAGGGATCTGTGCTGGGGTCTCTCCTTTTTGGCATCTACTTCTCTAAAGCCGAGGCACATGTCAAGGACCTCTGTCTGACAATGTGTGTAGAAGAATGCAAACTAGGTATGGTCATTGAATCCTGTAAAGACACCTTCAAGAGGGCCTAATGTAGGCAAACAACTGGTACCAGAGCCATGGACTGGAACTCAATAAGAAAAAATGCATAATAGTACCCTTTGCAAAGATGGCCACCCCTAGAAATTACCACATTGGTAATACATCGCTAAAAGTAGACCCAGTGGTCAGGGATCTGGGAACATGTGGTGACAGTAACCCTGACCATGTATCTAATGTGGTGAGAAAATCAAAATCATTCTGCTGCATACCTTCCAGGTGCAGGGAGTTCATTGTACCACTGTACTCCATTTTCATCAGACCCAATAATTAAGTACAATGCACCTTTCGGCATGTACCTGACCAAGCCCTTGCAACAGCTTGAGAGACTGTAAAGGTTTCTCACAAAAGAATACGGGGAGTAAACAACAAGTCCTGTGTGGACCACCTCAAAGCCCTGTCGCTGTACTTGGTGTACTGCAGACTACTGCATGGGAGAATACGCCTAGCCTTAGTGCATCCTCAAATCCCACATGCATTTATTGCACATGTGCAAAACAAGTAACATCAAAAATACCCATTCTAAGGACCGCAACGTACACTGGGCATGTTACAGGGGCAGGTATGTGTCTCAAAAATTACCCCATCTGTGGAATAGGTTTCCCATCCATATTTAGCAAGGTTAATCATTATCATACTCAAACATAACTAGACCAGTGAATGGGAAATCTTAAATTTACCCTTGGTTTGCTATGTATGTCCCTAATGGAGAGGAGCAGTTCGTGAATGCTTGACGTATACAAGCATATATCATAACCGTAAAATTCTTTGGGTTATTGACACTTGCTAGCAGTATTTTGCTAAATTTGAGATGAGCATGACCAGGGTTAAAACGGCTGTTGGAATGATAGCCTAGTAACCATGCATGAGCCTATGTCTGCCGAAGAGATTTCTTCTATCAGAGGAAGGGGGAGCTCAGTGTGGTACCAGAATGAAGTTCCTGTGGCACAAAAAAAATAATGATTTTATTGTAGAGATGCCAAAAGCTGTGGATATCCCTCCTGTTTTTCCTGCCTTGTAGAATGTTTTTCTTTGTGCTTCTATATTACCGGATGGTCAGTGCCTTGTCCCTTGAAAGTCTGGCGAGTTACAGATATAAAAGTATGTACTAAAGCAGATCCAGCAGTTATTTCTCTATCCAAATCTGCTTCTGCTAAACAGGTTGACTACTAATCCCATTTCCTCTGGCAAAAATGAGAATGCAGTGGATAAGCTGAGGAAGAAAATGTATTCTTCTAAACTATTGTGCGCATATAAGTTTTTTTGTTATCCTTTTAACACATGCAGAAGTTAATGGCTAACTTTCCTTCTGAGGTAAAGAATTCATTAAATGCTTCTATGACAGCTATTTCTCATGTGAGTAAGCATATTTAAAGTCTGCCTGCAATGCTGCTAATTCTTCTAGAGCTGTTGCTTTTGGATCAGTTTTGAGGGTATTTTCTTGGCTTTGGTGTAAAAATCTTCCTGATAATGTTAAATCTGAGATTTTAAAATTTTCTTTAGATAAATAGGTTCTTTTTGGCCCTGATGCAGTAGAGGTACTTAAAAGGTATGGTGAAAGGGGATAACAGATTCAAGGAGTGTCTCAGATTTTTCAGCCATCTTTGTTTAGAACAAATAATAAGTTTCATTTCTCTAAGAAACAGTTTAAGCAGCAAGGAGTCAGCAAACAGGATTTTAAAAAGCAATGGAAAGGAGACTCTTAAAAAGAAAAGAAAAGCCTCTAATAATCAAGGGCGGTCCTCTTGGTCAGCATGACTGTCTGCCTGTTCAGGATCTCCCCTCTCCCACCCTAGCAACTTTTCAGTTTCTCTGCGACTTCACCTCCCCTTGTAAGATCAGATTGTGTCAACCAGCTGGGTTCTGGAGGTAATCCACTGGAGGTATACTTGGCAGAGGGAATCCCTCCTCTCTTTCTTAGGGTTCCTTTTTGTCCAGGGAACCAAATCTATTTCCTCCCATCCTGCAACACATTATGTTTCTGGGAGTCATAGAACCTGTGTCCCCATGTTTCAGGGAGTCATAGAACCTGCATCCCCATCTCCTAAGCAAAGGTATTTATTTAATATTTCTTTAAGTTTGTAAAACAGAAGGATCCTGCAGCCTGCAGCTGTAAATATGCAAGGGAGAGCTTGAATTTATTGAAGAAAATCTGAAAAGGAACTATTGTATTGGGAGCAAATAACTAGGGAGGGAAGAGTTGTAGAAAGGGATGAGTCCAATCAGAAGTTCAGACTAGAGGTTGGAGATTGCCCCCACTATCAGAGATTGATAACAGAGTTCTGGCATAGAAAAAGGGATAAGGGAGTACTAAATGAAATATCAGCTTTGGATAAGTCTAGAAATGAAGTTGCAATAAAAAAGGGGTAATTAATAGGGCATATACAATAATGCATGGTAACTTTAAGAATCAATCAGAAGAGGTTAGGAAAGAATGGGAAATGAAAATGGAAAGGCAATATACAAAAAAATGAAAAAGGAAAGCAATGGGGAGATGTTTGTGTGGCTTCCAAGTATGCAACACAAATCTAGAATGTATAGAATTTGTGTATGGAAATGTTTGCATTGGTATTTTTATAACTCAAATAAGGTTTTGGAGATTTTTTCCAAAGGTAGACAGCAATTGCTGGAGGTGTGATGGGAAAGAGAGAGGTGTCAGTAGTGGATTTTCATTGCTGCTATTATTTTTGGTGTCATCGTTTCATCCATTACCTGTTTTTCATCCTTTTAGATTTTAGAAATTACCTATAGGGTACTGTGTCAAAATTGTTAGGGGAGGAAATTATTTTAACTAAGGAACATAGGAACATGCTAGGTAATCATGTAGTCTGTAAGATACTTCGCCATATATACACCTTTAAGCAAGCAAAGTTACAAAGGTCTTGCCACCCTTTTCAAGCATTTGATTGTACTCCCCTCCCAAATCAAGCAGGCAGTGCATGATAACCCTGTTTTAAGTTTGTCTACCCATCCAGTCATTAAAACTAGCCTTAAAGGTAGCCAAAGTAGTATTTTATTTGACATGTTGTGGTAACTTATTCCATACACTCGGAATACGTTGAGTTAGGAAATTATTATTTTGAGATGAGATGCAGAAACTGAAATGCTTAGACTTAGCAAGGCCCTACCAGCTTTAGCACTGTTGGCTGTTAAAAAGCAATCACTAAAAATGTAAATCAGAAACAAGGCCAACTGTAACTGATTTATTGAATGTTGTAAATGAGGTAAAAGAATTGGAGGTAGGATCTTTAGAAAAGGGAAGGTGCAAACTACATAGAAAATAAATGGAATCTCTTGGAGCAATACATACAGAGTAATGTTCAGGAGGAGGGATAATTCATGGAAGGCATGAAAAATAAAAAAAATCTTTGTAATGGTTTGTTTTCTCTTTTATAATACTGCTATTAGTGAATATGAGTACTCCTCTATCACAGTGTAATATGTGATGTTAATAACTATATTAAAAAATATAAAAAAAAGTGTATTAAAAAGGTATGCAAGTGACAGTGGACAATGCACTGTATCAATGGGCAAGGGGAACTCTATCATACCCCTTGTGCTGGCTGGTCATGACTACCTAAGAGGTGCTTCTGCAGTCATAGATGACTGTAAAGTCAGTCTGCATGCTATCTCATCTGAATTCAGTGGTGGACCAGTTAAGCATGTCACAGTAGACACACATGAGTGGATGTTACAGAAATAATTTCCCTCAGGTAATTCCATCAGGTAGACACATAAGTAGATGTTACAGAAACAATTTCTATCAGGTAGTTCACAGGTGGAGTGATTCAGAGATAGGCCTTTTTGCTCCAAGCAACAGACATCTTATTAAGCAACAGACATCTTAGTAAGTTATGTATGAGTACCATACCAAGATGCTTGGGCAGGTGATGCTTTCTCCGTTAGGAACAGTTCTTTTCATGTATGCCTTCTCTCTGATCCTACTACTCTCCAGTATTTTATTTGTTTATTTTATTTTGCTTTTGTTTACTGGGTTGTCCATCTGAGTTTTAGTCAAATGTCCCTTTTCATTGAAGGCCTAATGAGAAAAGCTCCAAAATATTACAAATATTTCTAAATAGATATTCAGTAATATACATGCACAGACATTAGGTAATACACATTAACAGTTACACATATGTCTGCTAATTAGATTACATTCATATGAAATAATAGCAACCATTACCATATAAAAATACTTATGCATTACAGATGTTGAACATAAGCATTTGAAGAGGTGTATTAATGGGTTTCTCAATTAGATAATAGATCATGTGATTAGTCCTTAGAAATTCAAACTCAAAGGAATCGAGGTGAGGGGAGGAACTAGGTAGGGCAGAAAATGTTAATATTGTAGTTAAGAGGTGGGGTATAAAGCAGTTTCATAGATAATTATATATATGGCTACTGTAAGGTTTATATTAGAAGTATAGGGGTGGGGGTAATTCCATCAGGTAGACACAGAAGTAGATGTTACAGAAACAATTTCTATCAGGTAGTTCACAGGTGGAGTGATTCAGAGATAGGCCTTGTTGCTCCAAGCAACAGACATCTTATTAAGCAACAGACATCTTAGTAAGTTATGTATGAGTACCATACCAAGATGCTTGGGCAGGTGATGCTTTCTCCGTTAGGAACAGTTCTTTTCATGTATGCCTTCTCTCTGATCCTACTACTCTCCAGTATTTTATTTGTTTATTTTATTTTGCTTTTGTTTACTGGGTTGTCCATCTGAGTTTTAGTCAAATGTCCCTTTTCATTGAAGGCCTAATGAGAAAAGCTCCAAAATATTACAAATATTTCTAAATAGATATTCAGTAATATACATGCACAGACATTAGGTAATACACATTAACAGTTACACATGTCTGCTAATTAGATTACATTCATATGAAATAATAGCAACCATTACCATATAAAAATACTTATGCATTACAGATGTTGAACATAAGCATTTGAAGAGGTGTATTAATGGGTTTCTCAATTAGATAATAGATCATGTGATTAGTCCTTAGAAATTCAAACTCAAAGGAATCGAGGTGAGGGGAGGAACTAGGTAGGGCAGAAAATGTTAATATTGTAGTTAAGAGGTGGGGTATAAAGCAGTTTCATAGATAATTATATATATGGCTACTGTAAGGTTTATATTAGAAGTATAGGGGTGGGGGTGAACAGTGTCACAAAACTATGTGTATGGCTGGGAGATTATAGTAAAACTATTTGAGTATTGTGAAGATGGTTGTAGAGCATAGAATTCTAAATGAAGAGAAATTGTTTCACAGTCTGGCAAGCTGAAGATAATGATGGCATTTATCCTGGAAATAAACGGGAGCACATCCATTGATTTGATTGGTGAAGTGTGTGTTAAATGAGTTTGCATTATGAATGGATTTCAGTGATAGTGGGATGTAGTTCCATAGTTTAGCTACACTGATTGAATATAGAGTTACCTGCATTATTAGAAGATATGATTATAGTAATTAGTGACTTTTCTCCGGAACATAAAACATCTTTTGGGGTAGTGTTGTATCAAGTTGTTAAAGGTTAGGCAATTTTTCTGGCTTATAGAGAAGGCTGTGTATTGTAGTGAGAAAAAGCAAAGTGATATGGTAATTCTAACCAGTTTCATTTTTTAAGGCTTGGCAGTGGTGTGTTTTGTTATATTTTACTGCATATTTGGTTATTTTATTATAACATTGCTTAAGTTGAGATATTTGTGAAACTTGAAGGTTATTGAATTGGGTTAGCATAGAAGAGAGATGGCAGTAAGAATGTATGTCTTCTGGCTGTGAGAGTGATATTGTTTTTATTCTGTATAATTTACCTAGTTTTTGATGATTTTTTTTTTTTACCATGTGTGATACATGGTGATTGAGTTTCATCAGATGATACTCAGTAATTTTGTGTGGTTTACTTGTTGGCATGGAAAATCGTAAATAGTGTTATTTTGGTAGGTATGTGTTTTGGGGGGTTTCACTTCAGAATGTCGAGTTACTAAAAACTCAAACTTCAGATCGAGTTTTCAGAAACTCGAAATCCCAAAGTTAAAGGAAAAAAAAGAAAAAAAGTCAAACATCATTTTTTTTTTAAATTTTTCCATTTCACTGCTTGTGTTCTGTTTGAGAGGTAATTATGGAACTATTGCAGCAAAGAGTTTTGAGTCCTAAGCATGGGAGTTTATGTAAGAGTTTCAGGTGGGAGACCATATCAAAAGCTTTTGATAAGTGTAGGAAGATAGTGGCGACTAGACATCTGGCATTTCTATGGATGTTGACAGTACAATCAGCAGTCAACAAAGCAGTAGTTAAGCTGTGATGAGGATAGAAGTCATTTAATGTTGAAGACAGGAGCTGGTTATCTATTAGATAGTTGAAGTTGTGTATGAATACATTTTTCTAATATTTTTGATAGGGAAGATAACATGGTAGTTGGCCTATAGTTTGAAAAAATCTAAATTGATTCCACCTTTATGCAGTGGAATAATGAAAATCTTTTTCCATAGTGAGGAGACTTTATTTTCCGATATGGATTGATTTAAACTGAATATGCAGTAGATTCAGATGCTATTTTTTAAACAAGAAATATCTTTATTAAGTTATCATGTATGACATAGACCATGTTACATTTATATAAAAGACAATAAAAAAATAGCGACACAATCTCAGTTCCTCAGTTTCAAACATTATACATTTCAAACCATGCCAACACAACTATAGCTGCAAACATTATACATCACTTTCAGCATATTCAGTTATTGTTAGTCAACCATTACATAGCTCATTCAAATCCTGCCTTCTTTTAAACATTGTTCCTCCTCTGCATATATTTATCCCACAGTTTCCATTTTTTTCAATATGTATTTTGCTCCTGCCCTTTTCTAAAGATCCCAGTTTCACTTTTAACTATCTTCTACTCTACTTCTAGTAAAGTTGGTTTAAGCTTCGATTTCCATTTTCTAGTATTTACATTTTGTGGACAGCCAATCTACTACTGGATAAATTTAGCTCTGACTTCACCCAGTCTTTGCTCTGCATGGGGTGTTTACTGCCAGCCTGAAACAGGACCTGTCATACTCCCTACAGAAGCTATTCATTGTCAGCCTCCAAAGAGTGTTTTTTTGCCGGATAAATGGAGGAGGATAGTATCTGTTATCCCCTTGCACAAAGGTGGAGCAGCAACTGACTTGGGAAATTATAGACCCACAATCTAAGCAGTCTCATCTGTAAGGCTGTGGAAAGAATCATTGTGGAATTAAAAAATAAGGACATAGGCAACCTGCAAACTCTTAACCAAAGTCAGTTTAGATTTGTCAAGGGTAGATGCCATCTACTTAATCTGACTGACTTCTTTGAGAAGGTTACTAAAGCAATGGATTAGAGCAAATAAGTACATAGCACATATCTAGACCTTATAAGGGCATTCAGCACCATCCCACACTTGGGTAGCATAGATAAACTATTGCAGCTAAAGTTAATCCTTGTTTTGTTTGCTGGACTCACAAAAAGAACACAGGAAATTAGGGGAGACTACTTTACATCCTCCAAAAGATCTTTCACTAGCAGTGTACTCAAGAGTTCAGTTCTTGGACCACTCCTCTTTGGCATTTACTTCTCAGTGGTCAAAGCTACTGTTAAGGGTTTATGGCTCACCAGTTTTGCAGATGACCGTAACCTTGGTGCCATCATAAACTCCAGAGAGGGCAATATGATCCTGTAAGAAAGCCTTTCCCAAACCAGTACCTGCTGTCAAAAGCATGGACTAAAACTAAATGCCAAGAAATGCATGATAGTATTTTTCAGTAAACAAGGTGTCCCTTATACCTATCACATTGACAACATACCCCTTTAAATTGATCCAGTAGTTAGGGACCTGGGGAATCTATGTAGACAACAAACTTTCTTATGATCACTATTTATCAACTATTGTTAGAAAGTCCTTTTTTATTGCACAACTTATTACTAAGGGAATGGCGTTCAGGTCCAGGGATGTGATCATTCCATTGTATTTTGAACTCATTTGGCTGATCATTGAAAAAAATTCCCCTTTCTGTATGTAACTGTTCAAACATCTGATTCAACATGTATGCCCACACCACTTTCTTACAAAGAAAACGAAGGGCCTAAATCGTAAAAACTTTGTGAACCATCTATCTCAAAGCCTTGTTGCTCTTCTCAGTATCATAGAGAGACAGAGAGAGAGAGAGGATTTCTGCCTCACTTACAGAACCTCAGCAAACGCTATCCTGTCAGACACCGCACATTCGCAAGCTCAGTGGGGCACAAACACCCTCACAAGACATTTAATTCTCTTTTTCAACATAAATAGAACATATTGGAGAGATGTGCATCATAGAAAATATGACGACTTTGGAATTGTCTTCCTCCTAACATAAAGCAAAATACTGCTCTTTTACTATTCAAAGTTAATCTGAATGAATAAATGGTTAACTGCAATGTCACTCCCCAGTGTAGCAGCCTTGTCCCTCTTGAATAGGGACAACAGGTCTGTGTTCTGCTAGTCTCTAAATTATTCATACTTAAGATATAAAGACTAAAAACTTCACAGGAATGTATAGCTAGGATTCTAAAAATCCTCGGTAGCCTAGTAAGAACTTAGGAACCTACAAATCTTTGCTCTCTATGTACACAGGCAGCTGAGGTATCATCACACAGAAGCAAGGATACTAGACACTCTAGTCAATTGTTGCTGTCCTTTGCATCACAGAAGGGAGATACAGTCATGTCCAAACAGATAATTTCCAACTGTCTGGCCCACTGTATATAATATTCTTATACGCATCCAAAGGTTTAAAACAAAATAAGAGAGAAGAACTTGTCAGAGAACACAACACAGTGCAATGCTATATCTGTATCTTTCCTCAAGGGAGTGTCTGTTGCAGTACTATTATCTCTCCCATCAAACCCTTATTTTTAAGCATCTTTGTGGGGAGGGGCACCCTATCCTTATGCTCCCCCCCTTTGCCTCTTGCATTGCCTTGGGTCTGCACAGTTCAGAGTAGATTTTGGATGCCCTCTTTGGAGGCCCTTTCATTCCGTCTCCTAGTCAATGACCTGTTCCTTAGTTTTCAGGTTATATGCCCTTTAAATTTTGGGCTTGAAAGCTTTAAAATGGCACATGCATATTTCCGTTTTGTATTAGGAGCAACCTTACATCCCTGTCAGACAGATATCTGCCATGTCTGGAGAGGGAAGAGTGATGAACTCTGGAAGTGGGGGTTGTAGCCCCTAAAGTTAAAACCACTGAATAGTTATTGTTATGGTAAGTTCTTAGACAACTGTACTATAGATATCTATCTATCTAGCTAGATGATATTATGTGTGTGCGTGTGTGTATCTATACATATATATATATATATATATATATATATATCTATATATATATATCTATATATATATATCTATATATATATCTATATCTATATATATATATATATATATGTGTGTGTATCTATATATATATATATATATATATATATATATATATATATGTGTATGTGTGTATATATATATATATATATATATATATATATATATATATATATATATATATATATATATATATATATATATATATATATATATATATATATATATATATGTGCGTGTGTGTATGTGTATATATCTATATATATATATATATATATATATCTCGTAGGTACATATATATATATATATATATATATATATATATATATATATATATAATATGTATGTATATATATATATATAAAGTAGGTATGTATAATCTCGCCTTCATTCTTGCTGGATGGATTCGGAGCCGAACCTCGGCTCCGACTTGACCTATTACTAAAGCTCAAGAGCTATTTTTACCAGCTTGAGGCTATCCTATGTCCCATAATGCTAGGTGTGATATATCCAGATTTCGTTTGCCGCTTCAGCTACGAGGTTGCGTCTTTTTGCCGGCTCAAGTTGTATTAATATTTTTTCTTGGTTTTAGTCAGCATTTTGGGTTAAAGTATTAGCGATAGTGTTTTATAGTTACTACCCTTTAGATCCCTGTTTAGGATTCCCTTTTAGGTAGTTTTGATACAGTTTTTTCCCCTCACCTAATAGTTAGGCCCTTGGCCAACCCTCTTCCATATTTATTTGTCTGTAGTTGTATGTGTGTGCCTAGTTAGATTGTATTAATAAGTGTGGGGTTTTGTTATATTATTCTGGTCTGTTACAATCTTTTTGTGTGTGTGTGTTTGGCTGATTGTGTCTAGACCTCCCTTAGTCATCCTAGTCTGCCAGTCATCTTTTTTCAGGATGTCTAAGGACACTAAGGTCTCTGGCTTCAAGAAGTGTTACTCGTGCTGTCAGAAGATGTCTGACAGACTGTCACACTTCTTGTGTGTATTGCTTGGGCCCTCTGCACCTGCAGGACTCTTGTTCTGTCTGCCATGCGTTCAGTCCAAGAGTCCTGCAGGAACGCAGAAACAAACTTATTTTGAGAGGCTTGTTGGCTAAGTCTTCATCGGGTAAACCTTCTAAGCCCGCCAAACCGTCAGCTCCATGTTCGGAGCCGTCGCAGAGCGGTGCTACTACTACCATGGCATCGGTTTTGGCCGGAACCGATGATTCGAGGCCTCAGTCGGCTCCGACTCTGCTGTCGGAGCCATCTTGGAGCAAGAAGCATTTCAGGTCTCCTTCCCTGGAATCGGTCCATTCGGCTCCCAAGTCTCCCTTGTTATCGGAGCGGAGTCACAGGTCCCATTCCTCTCGGTCTTCCAGGCTGTCAGACCATGACCTCGAGAGGGTGGTTAGCAGACTACTTAAGTCGCAGGCACTGGCCCAAATGTTGCATAGCCCTCCTCATCAGGCAGTGGCTTTCACTACTCCCTCTTTGATTCCTCCTCTGACTCTTCCTGTGAGTTCAGAGCCGGAGATCGTAGGGGTCGGGACTGTCGGAACATCGGAGCCGATACCTCCCTTTCGGCTCCCTCGTTGGCTCCGATCTCTTCCTTGTTTCCATAATTGGAGGGATCCGGGCGCCGGGACTCTCTCGTCGGCTCCGAGGGGGCGAGTGGCATCGGACCCTTGTCCGACCCCGTTCTCCCTCTCGGAGCTTCGGCGCAGGTGAGTTCGGCCCCGACATCGGCCTCGGAGCCGTCCCTCTCAGTGCCGGCAGGAGTCCTTGTCTCTTCGGAGCAGGGACCCCATTCCCTGCCTGACAGGGGCGCCTTTGAGGTCATGAGGAGTGTGCTGGTCCCTGTGCCTGCTCCACGGTCGGCTCCTTCGGCTCCTCCCTCTATGGTGCCTGCTTCAGTCTCTACCCCCTCTCTCGATCCCGAGCGTGGAGAACCGACGCTACAGGTAGCCCCATTGGGCATATCCTCCTCTTCTGAGGCCTCCCCTGATCCTTCATGGGAGCCCCCTCGAAAGAGAAAATGCAAGAGGAAGCATGTAGACTCCCCTGAGTCAGTCACATCGGACACTGACTTGGATGACTCAGAAGGGTCCCCAAGGTCCCCCTCTGAGGATGTCTCTTTTTCTGACATCCTGGAGATTCTTAAGCAGAGGGGAAACTGGTCTACCCTTAACCCTTCTGAGGATGAGTCGGTGTACCTGGATGCGTTCGGTTCTCGCCCTTCCACCTCATGGGTGTCTCCGCCTTTCGACCCGCCTGGATGTGGCGGCTCAAAAGGCGTGGACGGCTCCGGATACTATGGAACCAACTCTCCGGAGGCCTACAAAATTTATTACAGCCCCTTCTGACAAGCAGTTTCTAACGAAGGGTGTCCCTGTTGATGCCATGGTGGTGGCGACGGCCACTAAAAAGGAGTTGGCTGACTCTTCAGTACCTGTCCATCCTCCTAATAAGGAATCTAGGACTATGGACAGGTATGGCAAGCGGATGTTTTCCTCCGCGACCTTTGCTATGTGGTCGCTGAATTATTAGTGCCATTTCACCCGTCTCCAGAGGCACCTTCTCAAGGAACTGGGTGATACCTTACAGGACCCATCAGCAGCGGGGTCTCAGGAAAAGATCAACTCCCAGCTGGGGACCCTAAACTCTATTGTCAACTCCTCCATGCGGCTCATTTCCTATGCAGCCGATGGAGCGAGTAGGGCTGCAGGCACGGGCGTCGCTCTAAGGAGACATGCCTGGATGCGGCTTTACAATTTTGCTGACCCCTTCAAGGCGTCCTTCACTAACACCCCCTTTGATGGTTCTGCCTTGTTTGGACCTCAATTGAAGGATACATTGACCAGGTGTGAGCAGGAAGGCAAACTCTCTCTGCCATAGGAGTCCATTTTTCTACCCCTTCTAGACCATACCCTAAGGGTCAGAAAGGTGGGAAAATGTGGTAACGCAAACCTCAGGGAGTACTGCCTAATGCATGTGGTGAGCTTCCCTACAGAGGCAGAGGAGGGCACAATAACAGACGCCACCCGAGGGACAGGGGAGGGGTCCGCAGAATCGGGGTAGCAGAGAATCCTTCTCTGACAAACCCTTCCAGCACCCCTGAGGAGCTGCCCGACTGTCCACCTTTGGAGGCAGTCGGGGGAAGACTGTCACTGTACCCAGAAGCCTGGCATTCCCTCACGCAAGACAATTGGGTACATTCGATCATATCCGAGGGTTACAAAATCCCCTTTATTCATACCCCTCAACCGCCAAAAGGGCCCCTTCCAGATGTTCCACCCGGTCTAAGGGATCAAGCAGCATAAGAAATTTCAAAGCTGCTAGAAAAAAGAGCCATCCAACCAGTCCCAGCAGACTAACAAGGATCCGGAGTCTACTCCAAGTTCTTTTTGGTACCAAAAAAGACAGGGGACTGGAGACCTATTTTGGATCTCAGCAGGCTGAACAAGTCTGTTCAAAGAACGAAATTCTGGATGGTCACGCTTCAGTCCATTCTACCCTTCCTGGGTCAGGACAATTGGCTGTGCTCTATAGACCTTCAGGATGCGTACTATCATATCAAAATGAACAGGCACTCCAGGAGGTTTCTCCGCTTCCGGATGGGAGCCAGTCACTACCAATTCAGAGCCCTGCCCTTTGGCCTCACCACAGCCCCCAGGGTGTTTACCAAATGCATGGCAGTGGTTGCGGCTCACTTGAGACTAAAAGGATTCCAGGTGTTTCCATACTTAGACGACTGACTCCTTACTGCCACTGCCAAGCATCAGCTAATCCATTCCAGAGATTATACCCTCCAAATTTGCAACAAGCAAGGTATCTCTATAAACTCCGAAAAGTCTGCC
>NC_056726.1:1854281215-1854306215 GCF_019279795.1 Protopterus annectens
AAGGACAAATGGGTCCTACACATAATTTCATGAGGATACAGATTCCATTTCCACACCTTGCCAATCAAAAGTGGAATGCCAACCTGCCACAAAATCAATGGGCAGAGGCACAAAAACAAATTACAGCTCTCATGGACATGAGAGCCATTCAACTGGTACCTACACGGGAGCAAGGCCAAGGATTTTACTCAAGACTCTTTCTAGTCCCCAAAAAGGACAATGCCTGGAGACCAATTCTGGACCTTTCAATTCTAAACACCTTCTTACAAGTACCCAAATTCAAGATGCTAACACTACAGCAGCTTCTTCCCATGTTGGGCAAGAAAGTATGGCTAGTAACGTTGGACCTCAAGGAGGCATACCTGCATGTCCCTATCAGACAAAGTTGCAGAAGATGCCTCCGTTTTATTGCAGGTTCAACCCATTACCAATTCTCTGCACTGCCCTTTGGCTTATCCACTGCCCCCAGGGTCTTCACAAAATGCCTGGCACCAGTAATTGCATACTGCAGACAAAGAGGAATTCAAATATACCCATACCTGGACGACTGCCTCATCCAAGCAGAAAGCAAGGACATCCTCTTACAACATCTGGCTTTTGTAAAACATCTTCTAAGTTGCCTGGGGTACACAGTAAATGAAAAGAAATCAAAACTAGTACCCTCACAAAATATGACATTCCTGGGTGCCAGCTTGAATACAACGGCCCAGAAGACTTATCTGACGCCAGACAAACAACTACAACTGACTCAATATTTCAAAACAATGGCAACAAAGACCCAACTCCCTGCAAGAAAAATTCTGCAGGCCTTGGGCTTCATGGCATCTTGCATACTACTAATACCATTTGCAAAGCTGCATATGAGGAAATTAGTGGTACCTAAAAAGCGTATGGTCTCAACACAGCCACAGCTTGGACACAATGATATCTCTCATTCCCTGCCTACAACAAGAGTTTCTATGGTGGTCACAGGCATGTCACCTCAACAAGGGTCAGCCTTTCACCTTGCCCCCAGCCAGGCAAACTATGACAACAGATGCATCGGACTACACCTGGGGGGCACACATGGCAGGACAGTGCGTTCAAGGCATATGGACTGCAGATCAAAGGAATCTGCACATCAATCAAAAAGAGATGCTAGCTGTACAGAATGCTCTGACAGCCTTCAAGAACCTATTACATCCAGGACAACTTACAATAAGAACAGACAACACCACAGTAATGAGGTACGTAAACAAACAAGGGGGTACACACTCCTACCCTCTATGCAGGCAAGCAATGACCTTGTGGAACACAGCACTGGCTTACCAAGTTCAGTTACAAGCTCAATTCCTGCCAGGAAAAAAGAACACATTGGCAGACGACCTCAGCAGAAACATCATGGATCCCCACGAGTGGAAACTGGATCCACAAGTATTTGCAATGATAACTCAAAAATGGGGCCTCCCAGACATAGACCTGTTTGCCAGCCCTCAAAACTATCAGCTAACAAAATTTTGTACAAGGTCTCTTCACCATCAAGCTTGGAAAGTGGACGCACTCTCATTCAGTTGGAAAAACCTGACAGTATATGCCTTCCCTCCATTGCCTCTTCTCACAAAGGTGCTTCTGAAAGTCAGAAAGGAGAGACCACGACTGATGCTCATAGCCCCAGACTGGCCATGCCAGCACTGGTACCCACTATTAAGGAATATGGCCCAGGGCCCACCTTGGATTTTACCACAAATTGCCCATTTGCTCACACAGCAAAACAATCAGATTCTACACAGCCAGCTCAAAACCTTACATTTGGCTGCATGGCAAATCACCTAAGCATCCAGCCAGCTTCTCTTCCTCAAGCAGTTAAGGATGTTATTATGGAAGCTAGGAGGCCCAGCACCAGGAAGGCCTACTCTGACAAATGGAAAACGTTTTGCGCCTGGAACCAAGCTAAAGGCCAAAATACACTTCAGCCTCACATGCCTCAGATTCTACAGTATTTAACTGAGATGTTGCACAAAGGACTTTCTTTTTCTTCCATTAAAATCCACGCATCAGCTATTTCAGCCAACTACAACACGGATCCACCCTTATTTTCACATCCACTTCTAAGGCAGTTCCTCAGAGGGGCAAAAAACATTAGGCCCCCCAGGAGAGCACCTACACCAACATGGGACCTCAATTTTGTTCTGGAAAAACTTACGCTACCTCCCTTTGAACCAGCTTTCTCTGCTGATCTAAAGTTTATATCATGGAAGACTGCCCTGCTGCTAGCAATAACTTCAGCCAGAAGAGTCTCAGAGCTGCAGGCACTAATGGCAGTGGAACCTTTCCTCATTTTCCATCAAGACAGAGTTTCTCTACGAACTAATCCTTCCTTCATGCCTAAGGTGGCATCCAGTGTGGCTTTAAATCAAACCATCCACTTACCCACTTTCTTTCCAAATCCACAGAACAAAGGAGAACGACTCATGCATTCCTTGGACATTCACAGGCAACTTCGTTACTACTTGGATAAAACCAAGGTTTTCAGAAAATCTGACCAGCTCTTTGTATCCTATGCTACAGCTTCACAAGGGAAGGCTATATCAAAACAAACCATTTCCAAATGGATAGGAAATTGCATTCGTTTTTGCTATACCCATCATGGAAAACCAGTTCCTGCTACCATAAGGCTCCACTCTACCAGGGCAACAGCTACATCTACAGCCTTCCTCAGGGGGGGGTTCCAACCAAGGAGATTTTGGAAGCTGCAACTTAGAGTTTAGTACACACCTTCACCAAACACTACCACTTACCACTTTAAGACTAGAGCTGGCTTCGCCACTGCAGTTCTGCAGGGCCTTCTAGCCTCCTCTAACCCTCTTTGACGCCACCACCCATCCTTAGCTTTGGGATTCTACCCAAGTGTGATGACTGCAGCAGGGTAACATGATGAACATAGTACAGTTTTGTAGCTACCATAAATGTAGATGTTCGAGTGTACACCCTGCTGCAGTCCCGGTTACCCTCCCTCCATCCCCTCTGATGTAAGTGGCTAAATCTTTACAATACCTTCCTGATGTATTTGCTTATAGCTGGAGGGATTTTGTGTTTGTGCTAAATTTCTTAAATTGGTACTAATTACTGACCACCTTTTTGGGGGCACCTGACATCTGGGGCAAGAAAAACTGAAGAAAATGGCGTCGGATGCATTATATATACCCCTGACGCACTGACGTCAGGGAAGAAGCGACAGCAACCGACTCTGGACCAAGACTTTGGAATTCAGGCCAAGTGCGGGACTGCCTGACGACAAGATAACCCAAGTGTGATGACCTGCAGCAGGGTGTACACTCGAACATCTACATTTATGGTAGGTACAAAACTGTACTTTTTCAGACTTTGCTGAATCCAGGACTGTGGGTAAAGGTGCCTGTTTTGCCCATATCATACTTGGATAATTAGGTGGCTTCCTTGTTCACTGTGAGAGACTGAACTCTGAGCAGCCTATCTGCCCCTGTAGGAGTGGTCCCCCCCCCAGCAAGTTGTAGCTCACTGGCCATTTTGTGCTAATTTCTATCCTTTTGATCTCCCTCGTATAAAAAACGCTTAGCGCGGTTTTTGCATGGGTTTGCACACCGCGCAGTGCTGTTTAGCTGCGGTTAAACTATTCCAGGCTCCAAGAAGTCTGTACTTCAGTTTTTCCGTTGAAACTTGATACACTTCAACCCAGCACTAGAAATAAGGCATTTTAAGACCGGCACTTACTAAAACTCACTAAAACTAGCACTAGCTTACAGCTGGAACTTCAGCCCTATACTCAGGAAGTATAAGGCTATTTATCCAATCAGCAATACAGTCCAAACCATCTATTCAGGCATGTTCAAGGGACAGCTTCAGGTGTACTCTCTGGACCAGCTGGTGAATCTGGGCATCCTGAGGCAATGTTACAATTGCCTCATGTACACAGACAACCCCCTCCTCCTCCCAACCAACACAAACATATGTGAGAGATGCAGCTACACAGCCAAGCTGGAGGCTAAGCTCTCAACCCACGACTGGATCATCCATTCACAAGAAGGGCAACACTAGCATCACATTACCAGACTCACATAGACCAGCCATAGCTGCACCAGCAAACAACTCTCAGAAACATGCAAAAACCTATTCAGAGGCTCTAAATAAGAACTTGCCTAAACAGAGACCTCCTAAGCATTCACCCAAGCAACCCCCATCCCACAACAGAAACCAGGTAACACATACGTCATAACATCAGTGTGCCAAGCAAAAACAGCCCCTAAGGCTAAATAACACACCTAACACACTAGTAATCGGTGATTCTGTCATCAGGCACACAGACGTCCCACTCACCAGACTGAACAAGAAGGTTACCGTAAGCTGCCTGTCAGGTGCCAGAATCCGCCACATAACACATGCACTCAGGTCACTCCTGAACAAGTACAGATATGACTCTGTCATTGTACGTGTTGTCGTAAATGACCTGAGACGTACCTCCCTGGACTACATGAAAAGAGACATTAAGGAGCTTTCTGACCATGTAGCCCAGGCTGGTATGACTCTGACTCTGAGTAGCATCCTGCCCTCACCCAAAATGATGCCAGCATACGAAGAAAAAATGATCAGTTTCAACAATCGGTTAAACTACTGGTGTCATTCAAAGGGGATCCAGTACTTGTCAGCGTGGGACGACATGCTTGGCAAGCCACGTTGCTTCGCCAGAGACGGCTTGCACCTGTCGCCCCTGGGCTTTTGAATACTGGCCAAGACTCTTGCCGCCCCAATACTGCCTTTTTTAGGCAAGGCTCAAAAGACAAACCCGCCACCATAAACAGCAATAATAAACAAAAACTGAGGGTAATGCTGCTCAACGCCAGATGTCTAAACTTCAAAATGCACGCACTTGAGGCTCTCCTTGGTATGGAAGAAATCGACATATGTGCAGTGACAGAAACCTGGTTCAAGGCTCCAGAGAGAAGCCCAGCACTACCAGGCTATAACTCCTACCATACCTTTAGGTCCCAAAACCAGGACCGGAACACAAAAGGAGGGGGTGTGTCCATATTCATCAAGAACACCCACACCTCCAGGCTAGTAGCACAGCATGCGGAATCTGAGACCATCCAAGTGCAATTGACAGCGGGTAAATTGACTGTTCAAGTTATAGCTTGCTACAGATCTCCCACCTTGTCTCAGGACCCTCGCGCAGCATTCCTGAGAACATTAGAAAGTATGAAGATTCTACCCAACACCATGCTACTGGGTGACTTCAACTATCCAAACATTGACTGGGAAAACTACTCAAGCTCAAACGCCCTAGCCCAATGCTTCCTTGAGTTTATAAACTCAAACGCCCTGGAACAGCTGGTCACCACTCCCACAAGAGGTGACAACATACTGGACCTGGTCATCACCAACATGGGGAACCTATGTTCCACACCTGAGGTAAACTCGTCATTGGCAAGATCAGATCACAAACTAATCACACTGGACATCCACATCCCAACCCCCCCCCCCCACACACACACAGTCAAGGAAATCAAGGTAAAAAACTTCTCAAAAGCCAACTTCACACTCCTCAAGACCGGGGTGGGACGTTTCAAAGCTCTCAGTCAAATGGAAAATGACCCATCGGCAGAATCCTTTACAAGCGCATTCTATGAACACCTTCAAGAATGCATGGACCGAGCCATCCCAAGTAAAACCAAGACCAACTCCTCAAAAAAGAGGAAGCCAGTTTGGTGCACCCCAGCCATAAATAAACTTTACAACAGAAGGAGGAAACTCCTGCAAGATGGAACAAAATCCCAAAATAACTTGGTTGATTTCTTCGAAACAGTCACCAAGGCCATAGATAAAGGGAAGGTGGTCCACACAGCATATCTGGACCTCGCTAAGGCATTCAACACCATCCCACACTCAGGAATCATAGACAAACTCACCAGCTTAAATATCAACCCCCATGTCACGAGATGGGTTGGCAATTGACTCTCAGACAGAACCCACATGGTAAGAGTGGCAGGTGCCATGTCTGACTGTAAACCAGTCACAAGCGGAGTCCCACAGGGGACAGTCCTGGGACCCCTCCTGTTTGGTATATATTTCTCCAAAGTACAGGCAAATGTGGAGGGACTGTGGCTAACCAAGTTCGCAGATGACTGTAAATTGGGTGCAATAATTGACTCTCTGGCTTACACAGACATCCTGCAAAAGGGTCTGTCAGAGACAAACACCCGGTGTCAGTCACGGCCTCAAGCTAAATGCCAAAAAATGCATAGTAATCCCATTTGGGAAAAACAAAGTACCTACAAACTACCACATAGATGGGAATCCACTAAGTACAGAAGAAGTAATTAGGGACCTGGGTACCCAAGTAGATAGTATGCTCTCCTTTGAGAACCACATAGCCAAAATGGTCAGGAAATCCTTCTATGTGGCACACCTGATCACAAAGGGTTTCTCATCCAGATCCAAGGATGTGATTGTGCTACTTTACTCCTCACTCATCAGGCCCATAATAGAGTACAATGCCCCATTTGGGATGTAACTCGCTAGACACCTGCAACAACTAGAAAGACCACAGAAGTACTTCACTAAGAGGATTAAGGGCCTTAAACAATTACCGTATGAAGCATGACTAAAAAAGCTCCAGCTCTTCTCAGTCGCTTACCGTCTGCTCAGAGGTGACCTGTGCCTGACCTGTAGAGCCATGTCAAACCCTGTACTAATGGACATGCTTCACCACAAAAAAACGAGATCCCTCAGAACTACTCGTTCTAGCAACTTGAACCTATGCACAACAATAAACAGGACATACTGGAGGGATAGATTCCTGTCCCAGCGACTCCCCTCACTCTGGAATAGAATCCCAATCCATATTCGACAGAGCTCCTCTCTGACGCTCTTCAAGAGAAATCTTGAGTGGATGGGAAATCATAAGTTCTACCCTGGGATCACTTCAGGAGCCCTGCTAGACAGAGGCCCAGGTTACTAATCTAATGGGGAGGCGAAAGCCATCATTCTGTGGCTAGGCTTATAAATGCCCCTTGGCAGATAGCCTAGTACTTACCCATGAACCTATGAACCTATATATATATATATAGAAAGGCTAAACATAGTCAAGACTGCGATCCTCGACTTACAAAATCTCATCCTCCAACAGCAAGACTTTGGTCTTCACCTACACGACGGTGTCTCCCCGAGAATCACCAGACACGAGGCCACTCTTACGGCCAAGAAACAAAGGAAACTTAATCGGGATCTCAAACAATATAGGGACAATGACGCCTATAAGCTCAACCCCGACAGGAGTGTTAGGGCAGCCAACAGGCCCACGTGGCAACCTCGTACAGCTAGACCCATGGACCACTACAACAGCCCCCACAGCTGCTATTCCAGCAGTACCAGTGGCCATGACCAGTACTCACGCTCCACAGCCTCTAACCTCAGCTGCCCCTCCTGATCATACTTCAGCTGCAGAGCCAAACATTTGTGGGTCAGCAGCCTTTTTTAGGGCAACCTCAGACTCAGCAGATGGTCCCGACGACGGGACATCCGACCAGAGGCTACCAGAGGGGGACAGGGAGAGGGAGAACATGTGGCAGGGGCCGAGGACAGCAGAGATTTGCACAATGGGGCAGACCAATGACAACGAGGAGCGCTGCCCGGAGACCATAAACAGACCGGACCAGCTTCTTTCAAGTAAGGTTTTCAATTTAACTGATAGAGTACTAACAGAAAACCACAACAATCTGCTCAACAAAGGATTCACTTTTTTACCCTCAGAGGGCCAGCATAACCAATGTCCTGCTAGACCTTAGACTGTACCTTCGTAAAATGAACCTAAAAGTGCTTTACTGGGATGAGGAAGAAACAGGAACCAGTTCAGACCCAAGCACAAATGAGTCGGTTTATGACCCTCCACCGGCTCCCAGAAAAAGAAGCCTGTACACACCAGCTCTCAACAATATGCTCACAACTTTCCAAAAAGTCTGCGAGCATGAGCTTAGGCAATTACTTAACAACCCGAACAATCACAAATGGCATAATCTCACTATGCCTGAATGGAAAGCCCTTCAGGAGCTTAGCCAAGATAAAAATCTGCACATCATGAAAGCAGATAAGGGTACAGGTCTAGTGCTGATGGAGCAGGATGCCTACATCTGCAAAATCAAAAATCTGCTGCAGAACCAGGACACCTACTTATCAGTAACTCGCAAGGAAGTGAACAAGCACTTCAGTGGCATAGACAGGCTGCTTAAACGACTGGAAAGGGAACAACAACTCACTCTGGAAGAATTTGTCTTCCTATCTGTGCACAACCCTAGCCTAGGGAGAGCTTTTGGCATCCCCAAAGTGCACAAAAATCAAGCAGACCCCCCCCCTTTCCAACTGATTGTGTCTAACAAGAAGGTCAAAACTGAACCCATAGTGGAATACCTGGACCAAACATACAATCCACTCGTGCAAGCCACAGCCTTCTATATCAAGGACTCATAGGACTTTCTAAATGTACTGTACAGTTGCAATCTTGATTTTTCTAAATGTATGCTTGTTACATTGGATATAGTAGCACTCTACTCAAACATCCCACACAGGGAAGGGCTTAAAGCAGTTTTGAACAAATATGCAAAATGTAAACCCGAAAAAACTGAAACTTAAATTGCTTTGACCATTGCAGTACTGAAAAATAATTTCTTTTACTTTGATGGAGAAATTTACTTACAGCTTAAGGGAGTTGCCATGGGGTCCAAAATGGCCCCAGCTTTCGCCAACCTGGTGCTTAGCACATGGGAACTAGAGTCCCTGATGCACCTAGGAGGCTTTAACAAGGTTCACCTCTACCGCCGTTATATTGATGACATTTTTTTTTGTGTGGGAAGGTACCAAAATGGAACCCGATTCCTTCCTTCACACACTTTAAAACAGTATCCCGTACCTAGACTTTACAGTCTCAGGCTGCAGTAACCATGTCTCGTTTCCTGACACCCAAATTTCAATTGACCCACATTCAGGATCAATCAGCTCTAATGTGTTCTGCAAAAACACATACCGCAACAACTTCCTGGACTACAAGAGCCAGCACCCCTTCTTTATGAAGAAGAACGTGCTTAAGGGACAATGTTAAGTTGTCTATCTCGCCTTCATTCTTGCTGGATGGGTTCGGAGTCGACCTCGGCTCCGACTCGGCCACTCTAAAAGCTCGAGAGTTGGTTCCACCGGCTCGAGGCTCCCCTTATATCCCACAATGCTAGGCATACAGCACAAGAGTCCTGCAGGTGTAAAGGTCCCAGGCAATACACACAAGAAGTGTGACCGTCTGTCAGAGACATTTTCTGACAGCACGAGTCACACTTCTTGAAGCCTGAGACCTTTGTATCCTTGGACATACTCAAGGAACTGAAGTGTAATCACACACAGCAAACACACACACACAGATTACACTGATAGGGGTTCAAAGGAAATTAAACTAAAGTTAAGTTAAAACTCCCTAATCAAACACATACACACCTTAAGGATAGGGAAGGAAGGGCCCGAAGGCCTTAGGGAAAGAACTATAAGTTCTTTAGAAAAAAAGGGGGCTGGATAAAAGGTAGAAGGGATAATATCCACTACACTAAGGGGAAAGAAAAATACACTAAGCTAGCTTAAGTCTAGAGAATTTAAACTAGTCTAACTTTCACTAACCTGGAGCCGGTAAAAAACACACCTCGATCGCTGTAGCGGCAAACGAGATCTGAGGTAACTCACGCCTAGCATTGTGGGATATAAGGGGAGCCTCGAGCCGGTGGAACCAACTCTCGAGCTTTTAGAGTGGCTGAGTCGGAGCCGAGGTCGGCTCCGAACCCATCCAGCAAGAAGAAGGCGAGAAGAAGACAACTAACATGGAACGTTATGGTAAGAACATAACTTCTATGTTTATACGTTTGTCCAGATTAATCTCAGATGACAATACTCTCCGTACAGAAAGCCAGTTCCTTTACAATCTGTTTCTGAACAGAAACTACCCACCTGCCCTGATCTCACAAGTATCCATGAAAGTCGCTCAGTACCGCGAGGAGAGATACAGACCCATCCTCACTCATGGTTTTACCCCCAAGCAACCGAGCCACATGGTGACGGGCACGGACAGAAGCTGCAGTTTTCCAGCCCCCATTAGTAGGGATTTGCTCCCTATATAAAACATAAGTATCAAGAACTGGAATATAATCAGGGCAGATAAAGTTACCTTTCGAGCCCTTGGCAGCACCCCGACCTTTGCCCACAAGAGGACCAGGACTCTAAGGCAATTTTTTGATAAAACAGAAGCACCTATCCTTAGGAATCCCCCCAATGCCGACACACAGACATCCACCTGCAGCCAAACAGTCATGCAGGCATGCAACAGATTTGTAGTATGCCTCTTCAACTACACAGGCTCCAGCTTCACTTTCCAACACATCAACCGAGTTTTTAACCTTGATGGCACCTACAACTGCCACTCTGCTTTTGTAGTTTATGCTGCCATCTGCGAGACCTGTGGCTCCTTCTACATAGGAAAGACTGCTCGCAAGCTCTCAGAGCAAAAGAGCACCTTGGGGCAGTCCGCAAGAAAGACCATCGCAATGCACTAGGCAGACACAGCTCCCTCTGCCCCAACTTCAGCAAATTTAAGTTTTTTGTACTCGAGCAAGTACAAGAATTCTGCGGTGATTGTGAAACCTTACTCGAAGTAAAAGAATTAAAATGGCAACTCACCAGGACTTAATGAAAATATCAATGTGAAATGTGCACTAAAATGGTTAGGCTGATAGTATTCCTAAACACGCCCATGCATACACTCTGCACACCCCCATTGGTTATATTGTCCTCTTTTTGCATTGGTCCACTTAGACAGTCTCTTTACACTGTTAGCCTATCAAAACGCTGTATTCTGCACCTCATTTGAATTGTGTGCATTCTCAATACTATTTAAATAAGTAAAGTATTGTAATTTAATGTATCGCTCTGAAGAAGTTCGTAGTAATAAAACTGAACGGAAGCGCTCAGCAATCAGCTCCTGTCTCCAGTGTTTGTTTCCTGTAGCACCCCCCTTGGGGATGATTTTGTTTTTGAAGTTTTTTCTTCATATATATATAGATATACATATAGTAGGTATATATATATATATATATATATATATATATATATATATATATATATATATATATGTGTGTGTGTGTGCCTATGCGTACATGCATAACTATATATATATATATATATATATATATATATATATAATATATATATATATATATATATATATATATATATATGTGTGTGTGTGTGTCTATGCGTACATGCATAACTATATATATATATATATATATATATATATATATATATATATATATATTATATATAGAGAGAGAGAGATAGAGAGATGTGTGTGTGTATGTTTATATGAATATATACATTATATATATATATATATATATATATATATATATATATATATATATATATATATATGTGTGTGTCTGTGATGATGTTGTCATTATCACTTCCTCAACTGATGGGTCTCTGATTCCATCCTCATATCCACAATGGACTTTAGTTCCATTGCTCAAACTGCTCCCCCTACCCATAATCCCCATCTACTCCTGAGATACCTCAGATCTCATTTGCCACTTCAGCAATAAGATGTGGTTACCTGCTCAAGCAGGTTGAATTAGAGTAGTGCAAGTTTTTCATTTCGATACCCCTTTAGCATCTATTATATTTCTTCCTGTAGGATAATTCTTTAATTCTTTTGTATTCCTCCCCTATATATATATATAAATATATAAAAACATATTTGGTGTTTACTTGTTGGATTTAATGTTTGGGCGTTAAACCCTTCTGTTTGTTATTGCTAGCTCTGTGGTATGTTTTACTCTTACTGTTGCTGGTGTTTCTTTTATTACCTTTGTTAGTATTACTTCTTACCATTGCTGGTATTTTCCTTCCTTTGTTGTTTTTATTAGTGTCAGAAAAACCTACTGGTTTTAAAAGGTGTTTCACTTGCGGAGTGGTCTTAGCTACAGAGAAATCAGAAAAGCGACTACTTTCTGGATTTAAGTATCTTTGCTGTTTTTTTTTCTTGAAATACCTTCTCTAGCTTACCCTAAACAAGCTTAAACTGTTTTTTTTAGCTGTTTGCTGCATTATTTAATATCTGCACTTAAAAGTTACATTTTAGTCGAATTTGATCGAAAGTTTGTTGTTTGTTTAATTTAACTGTTGAGGCTGCCCACTAAAGTGTGCTAGCCTGTTTAACTGATTTATTACTGTTTCTGCATTTTCTGTGTGTTTCTATCTAAAAACAAAAAAAACAAAAAATAATCCTTGTTTTCCCGCCTCTCCTCGACTAGTTTAGACCAGTTTACAGGCTTTGCTGTATTCTGGGCTGTGGTGTAGTTCCCGTGTTGTCCATTACCTTACTTTGATAGAAGGAAGTTTCTTTGCTCACCAGTGGGAGTGGGGAGCCTTGAGCAGCCTACCTGTCCCTGTAGGAACTGACCTCAGCACAAGAGCTGTAGTAATTGGTTGTTTTGGACCATTTCTAGCTCTTTTGAAGTTCCCTGTTTAAAATCCGCGTTTGCGCGGTTGTGCGCATAGCACAGCACTGGTTAAACAAGGTTAAACTTCTTCTGGATCCGCCAAGTCTGCTCTTCAAATTTTCCCTTAAGGAAGCTCTACTCTTAGTATAATCAGACTACTCGCTATATTATAAGCCTAGCACTTGTTCTCAAAACTTCTCTACTAAGTAAGCACTCTCATACTAAGTAAGCACTACATCCACCTACCACCCCTGTGAATATCCACTTCCCTTAAAGGCACAGCACTCCTTTATACTGTTCTAGCATGTTGAGTGGTAGAGTACTGGCGTCCCCTCCAGTTCAGCTGGTTAATCTGGGTATCTTGAGACAATGCTACAATTGTCTCATGTACACAGACAACCCTCTCCTCCTCCCAATAAACACAAATACATGTGAGAGATGCAACTATATAGCCAAACTGGAGGCTGAACTCTCTCAACTCAGGGCTGGCATGACCAGACAGGAGGAGATGGTAACCACACACAGCAAACCCAGTCCCACATAGACCTACCACAACTGCAAACCAAACACATAAAAACACAAAGACATACTCGGAGGCTCTAATAAAAAACTTACCAAAACAACAGAGGCTCCCAAAGCAGACATCCAAAAATCCACCACCTCAAAACAAAACACATGCAACACATAATTCAATAAATCACTGTGTCAATCAATCACAGCCTTTAAGGCCAAACACCATGCCTGATACATTAGTAATAGGTGACTCTATAGTCAGACACACTGATGTCCCGCTTACCAGGCTGAACAAGGAGAGGGTGACTGAGCTGCCTATCGGGAGCTAGGATCCGCCACATAACACACGCACTCAGATCACTCCAAAGCAAGTACAAATATGACTCCATCATTGTCCATGCTGGCATGAATGACCTGAGACGTACCTCCCTGGACTACATGAAAAGAGACCTAGAGGAGCTCTCTGATTATGTAGCCCAGGCTGGTATGACCCTGACCAGCATCTTGCCCTCACCAAGAATGATGCCACAGTACAAAGACAAGATGATCAGCTTATATAATTGGCTCAAGTACTGGTGTCATTCTAAGGGGATCCAATGTCTGTCTGCCTGGGATAACATGTTGGACAAGCCACGCTGCTTCGCAAGGGACGGCTTGCACCTGTCCGGTCTTCCGGATATTGGCTAAGGCTCTTGCCACCCCCATAGTGCCTTTTTTAGGCAAGGCTCAAAAGACAAACCCACCTCCTTAGATAACAAAAATGGAAAAAAAATAAGGGTAATGCTGCTCAACGCCAGAAGTCTAAATCTCAAGATGCAGGCACTCGATGCACTCCTCAGTATGGAGAACATCGACGTCTGTGCAGTAACTGAAACCTGGTTCAAGGCTCCTCAGTGCACCCCAGCGCTACCAGGCTATACCTCGTATCATGCTTTTCGGCCCCAAAACCCAGGCCGAACCACAAAGGGAGGGGGAGTGTCCATAATCATCAAGGACACCCACACCTCCAGGTTAGTAGCAACACATGAAGCATCGGAGACCATACAGGTGCAACTAACCATAGGCAAAACTGCTATACAACTGGTAGCATGTTACAGACCACCCTCCCAATCTCAGGAAACCTACTCAGCCTTCCTGAAGACATTGGAGGATATGAATGTATCACAAAATACCATCATACTGGGAGACTTCAACTACCCTAACATAGATTGGGTGCATTATTCTAGCCCTAACACCCTAGCCCAAAGGTTCCTGGAATTCATAAATTCAAATGCACTGGAACAACTAGTCACCTCTCCCATTAGGGGAGATAATATACTAGACCTGATCATCACAAACATGGGTACAAAATGCTCCACACCGGAGGTATACTCCTCACTAGTGAGATCTGACCACAAACTAATCACCCTGGATATACATATCCCACCTCCACCCCTAGCACAAAAGACCACAGTGAAAAACTTCTCAAAAGCAGACTTCACTCTTCTTAAGACTGAGATGGTATCCTTTAAGCCCACTGGGCCAGTGGATACCACATCCCACAATGCTGAATCCTTCACAAATGCTTTCTATGGACATCTCCAAGAATCCATGGATCATGCAATCCCAAATAAATCCAAGTCCTTCTCCACCAAAGGCAAGCGCTCTGTCTGGTGGACCTCAGCCATAAACAAATTGTATAACAAAAGAAGGAAGCTACTGCATGACAGAGCAAAATCCCATAAAGGGAAAACATCTCTGATCAACACTAGCAGAAAACTACGTTCTCTCATAAAAACATCCAAGGCCAACTTTGAGAGAAAAATCGCTAAGGACACTAAGGATAACCACAAAACCTTCTTCAGCTATGTTAGAAACCTGGGCGGAAACCCTAAGATATGCTCAGTTAGTTCACAACAACAAAAAATACACTGAACCCACAGATATTGCCAACATTCTGGCTGACAGGTTCAGTGCAAATTTCTCCCCTCCCTCACCCCCCAAAAGAAGAAATACTTATCCCAGCTGAATGTAATCTCCCTGTCATCTCATATGTCCAGGTGAGAGCCGCCCTCAGCAATGCTAAAAACACAGCATCAATGGGACCTGATAGTATCCCGGGTTGCGTGCTACGTGAACTCCAAGAGGAGCTAAACCCACACATAAAAGTGCTATATAACCTTAGCCTTACTACAGGATATGTACCTGAACACTGGTGTACAGCAACAGTGGTCCCACTCCACAAAGGGGGTACCTCTACAGACCCTGGGAACTACCGCCCCATAAGCTTAACCAGCCTGGTCTGCAAAGCTATGGAAAGAATCATTATGGAACTCATAAACAGAGACATTGGGGACCTACAGACACTTGACTCCACCCAGTTCGGCTTTGTAAAGGGCAGATCCTGCCTTTTGAACCTGGTTGACTTTTTCGAAACAGTCACTAGAGCCATTGATGAGGGCAAAGCAGTCCATACAGCCTACCTGGACTTGGCTAAGGCCTTCGACACAATACCCCACTCAGGCATCATAGATAAGCTCAACAGCTTAAATGTAAACCCTTATGTCACTAGATGGGTTGCAAACTGGCTAAAGGACAGAACCCATAAAGTTAAAATCGCTGGAGCAATGTCAGACTCAAAGCCAGTCACAAGTGGTGTCCCACAGGGATCTGTCCTGGGACCCCTCTTGTTTGGCATTTATTTCTCAGATGTTAAAGCAAACATGAGAGGGTTGTGGCTGACAAAGTTCGCAGATGACTGCAAACTAGGTGCCATAGTCGATACACCAGCGGACACATACATCCTACAAAAAGGCCTCACAGAAACGGACAACTGGTGCCGGAGTCATGGCCTTAATCTAAATGCCAAAAAATGTATAGTCATCCCCTTTGGGAAAAACAAAGTACCCACAAATTATCACATAGACAGCAACCCACTGAGTACGGAAAAAGTAATCAGAGACCTAGGGACCCAAGTCGACAGCGACCTCTCATTTGACACCCACGTTGCCAAAGTGGTTAGAAAATCATTCTACCTTGCACACCTTATCATGAAGGGATTCACATCCAGATCCAAGGATGTCATTGTACCCCTATACTCCTCCCTCATCAGACCCATGATTGAGTACTGTGCCCCATTTGGTATGTACCTCACCCGGCATTTGCAACAGCTGGAGAGACCACAAAAGTACCTCACCAAGAGGATCAAGGGTCTCCAACATATGTCTTATTCTGCCAGACTAAAGAAACTCCAGCTCTATTCAGTAGCATACTGCCTGCTCAAAGGTGATCTCTGCCTGACGTACAAGGCCATGTCCATTCAGGAACTGATGGACATGCTCCACCTCAAAAAATCCAAATCCATCAGAACCACGAGAGCTAAAGACTTAAACATCGACACAAGTATGAGTAGGACATGCTGGAGGGATAGATTCATAACCCAGAGGCTTCCCATGCTCTGGAACAAGATCCCAGTTCATGTTAGGCAGAGCTCCTTACTGACTGTCTTCAAGAGAAATCTTGATGAGTGGATGGAAGATCGTAAGTTTACCCCACGGGTCACATCTGTGTCACTACTAGACAGGGGCACAGTAAACTAATTCTATTCTATAAGGGGACCTTCACTGTGTCACTACTAGACAGAGGCACAGTATTCTAAATCTATTCTGTGCATTTTGTACCATTTTATGGGGTGGTGAAAGCCACATCACTATGGCTAGGCTTACAAATGCCCCAGGGCAGATAGCCTAGTACTAAACTATGAAACTATGGACACAAAATTCCAAACTCTGGCAGCCATTCTCAGTGTGGGTATTGCACGGGTCCAGGGCATGTTAATGTTAATTGTGACATTTGTTCTGGCTTAAATAACAGGGCTTTGGTCAAGAGGAAGAATAAATTAATCCTGAAAGGTCTCCTTCCATCTTCTCCTTCATCTGTCTCTGGAGCACCATCTTCATCCAAGAAATCTTCAGGAGAAGCAGCAGAAAAACCTAAAGATTCAAAGAAACACTTCTCTGGACTGCTGTCTTTCCCCAACTTCTTTGGGCTCAGCTCTAGCAGAGAAAATATCCGAAATGTTGGATCTGTGCGTGGTGTAGTGGTTGGCACTGATGCCTCACAGCAAGAGGTTCTCTAGTTCGATTCTTAGCTAGGGTACCTTCTGTGTGGAGTCTGCATGTCCTCCCTGTGTACGTATGCATGTTTTTCCTCTGGCTGTGCTGGTTTCCTCACACATTTCAAAGGTATGCCTCTGGAGTGTTTCCCCCTAGGCCTCCATTGAAAATGTGCCCTGTCCCAGTCTGACTTTCCCGATAAACAAATGTTAAATAAAATGTTGAATCTGTTCACCTCCAATGGCTCATCTCCAGCAAAAGCTAAATCTTTGAATCTATCCATTTTCACCAGAACCAGTGTCTTCGAGGCTCTTTTCTCCCTTCCTTCAGGACACTCCTCGAAAAGAGCTTACCATTCACCATCAACTTCATCTTCCCTCAGGCCATCTAGGAGCCTATCAAAAGCAGATGTGGAAAGGAAGATTTGAAAATTTCTCAGAACCCAGATTCAGTTGGGTGTAATACCGTCTCCATCTCCCATCAGACCCGTGAGCCTCTCCACCACACAACCCTAAACTTTAACTCCTACTCTGATCTTTTCAGTGGTTTTGGAGATTTTGGGTCTGAGACTTCTGAGTATGTCTTTGTCAGATCTGATCACTTGCCTTTCTTTGACTCTGATGCTTTCTCTGACCCAGATGGGTCTGACCTTGTCAAATCCAAAGGGATCTTGGGACCATA
This sequence comes from Protopterus annectens, assembly GCF_019279795.1. NCBI lineage: Eukaryota > Metazoa > Chordata > Ceratodontiformes > Protopteridae > Protopterus > Protopterus annectens. The sequence continues at coordinate 1,854,299,043 of NC_056726.1, forward strand.
GCATCAAAGCTGGGTCTGGTTGGCTAGGATCAACTCTGATGTTCTTGGAGCCATCCCTACCTCTCGAAGCTTCGGCTCTAGACAGCTTTGCTCCGACCTCTGCTTCGAGACAGGAGCCAGGAGGGATTGGGTTTCAACTCACAAAGGCTTCTTTAGATTAAGTGGGGGTGAGACTAAGGTCCCCCGTGGCTTTAACTTTTGAGGCAGTGGATAGAGCTTTCTTCTTTTCAATGGAAAAAACATCCTTAACCCCTTCACGTCCACCCTACACTCAGCTGTATACTGTAAAAGCTGTGTCTTTTCATTCTGTTACATCGGGGTAGCCAGCCGGATCAAGCCTTGAGACTGTCCTTGTTCAGGATATTGGTGGCACTTCTGAGTCCTCTCCAGAGTCTTCCACTGAAGAGCCCTCTTGGAAGTGAATGTGTAGGAGGAGATACCTAGACTCTCCAGAAGAGTCATTAACCGAAGACACTGACTTTGATGAAGGGAAAGGGTCCTCCAGATCACTCTGGAGGATGTTTCATTTAGAGAGATACTCTAACTTTTGAAACAGAAAGGTTGGTCTTCTGACCCCCCCCCCTCCAGTCGGAGTCATCATTCCTTGAGGCTTTCAGAGCTGGCTTAGCTATGGCTTTGGTAGCCCCCTCCGTGGATGAGATGGTAGATCTTATCTCCTGCTGGGCTTGGAAGAACCCTGATGTCATGGAGCCCATCCCAAAACATCTGAACAAGTATCTTTTTGCACCAAAAGATAGGGCTTAGTGGAGCAAGGGATCCCCAGTGGATGCTATGATGATTGCAGCAGCCAGTACAAAAGAGCAAAATATGGAATCTAGGGCTTTGGACAGATTTGGGGACTGTGTTTACTCATCAATGACCCTTGCTCTCAGGTCTCTGAACTATTTTGCACGTTACAAGATTTCACGGGGAATTGATTAAACAGTTTTCCAGTACCCTCTCAGGGTCTGTCTGTGGAAGATAAGATCCATGGGATTGATCTCTCTTGCCTCACTGGGAGCTGCTGGAGCAGCGGGTTTAGGTTTACCCATTTGAAAGCATGCCTGAATGCACCTCTGTGATTTTGTAGAGCCCTTCAGGTCTTTACTAATCAATGCCCCCTTTACCTTATTTGGTGCCAAGGTGAAGAAGACTCTCTCCAGGAGTGAGCAAGATGCAAAAATCCCTTCTGCCATGGGATTCCACTTTTTCACCCCTCAGAGGACGTTTTCCTGGAACCAGAGAGGTAGCAGAAAATTGTGGTTCAGAAATTGCAAGGTTCTTCCTAAGACTCCTGTGGAGGAAGATCCCCTTGCAGTAGAGCGGAAGTCTAATTGGAGAAGCTGTCCTCCCAGCAGAGGTGCCCTGCAACACAAGAGCTTCAGAGCTTCTTTCTTGGAGAAGGCCTGGCAGTGTCCATGAAGGTTTACCCAACTGCTGCACTCTGGTGGCAGTCGGGAGGTGCTTATCCTTTTATCCAAAAGCCTGGATAGCCATTACCAAAGATTCTTGGGTATAGAATATTATTAAATACCATTCCCTCTTTTTCCTCCAAAACACAACAAGAGAATTCCTGACATTCCACCCAGTCAGAGGAAAGCAGCAGCTACTGAAATATAAAAGCTGCTGAAGAAGAATCATCCAGCCGGTCCCACCAGACCAACAAGGATCCAAAACTTACTTGAGATTCTTTTTAGTGCCAAAAAAAACTGGGTACCTAAGACCAATTTTGGTTCTCAATAATCTAAATCAATTCATGAAACATTTAAAGTTCCAGATGGTCAAGGTTCAGTCCAAACTGCCTCTTTTAAGGAAGGACGATTGGATGTACGATGTAGACCTTCAAGATGTGTCCTATTATAACAAAATACACAGGTGCTCCAGGAGATGTCTACACTTTTGACTGGGAGATGGTCACTACCAGTTCAGAACACTGCCCTTTGGTCTCAGCACAGCCCCTAGGGTGTTCACCAGTTGCATAACAGTGATTGCAATTCATCTGAGACTACAAGGATTCTAGGTGTTTCTGTATCTAGATGAATGGCTACTGTCTGCTTCCACCAAGCCTCAACTAATTCATGAGAGGGATTACTTGCACCATCTCTAGCTCCAGCTGGACATGGATTTTAAATCTGTCCAAGTCTCATCTCTGCCCTGCACTAACGCTGGAGTTCACTGAAGGCCATACAGATGCCCAACTTAAGTGCAGACCTACCACAAACAAGATTGGAGATTTTAAGGAAACAGGCAACCTTACTCTTAATTCACCTCCATCCAAATTAATCCTACAACTACTGAATCAGTGGCAGCCTCTATAGTATTGGTTCCCTTACCACGCTTTCACATGAAATTGCTACACTAGTCTGTAATGGTGCAGTGGTCAATAAAACATCAGCTACTGATGACTCCTATTTATATCACAAATTTTTGCAAATGTCACATAGCATGGTGGGTTCATGCAGAGAACATTTCTCAGGGCCATTCTTTCACTCTTCCCTCTCCCAAGGTTAAAGTGCCTATGGATGCCTCCCAACTGGGATGGGGGTGTGGGGGCATTATTTGAGGACAATCCAAGCCACATGATCCCAAACAGAAGCCAGTCTTCACATCAATTTCCTATAAATGAGAGCAGTCCTATTGGCATTGCAGGTGTTTCAAGATGTTCTCCCTCTACAGATGATTGCAGTTCAGACAGACAACATGTCGGCAGACAACATGTCTGTGCTCTAGTACATCAACAAATGAGGGGAACCATATCTTACCATGAGAGTGAAAGTTTATCAATAGGCCATCTCATTTGGCCACTTTCACTTGCAGTGCATATTCTGGGGAAAACCAGTGGGCTAGCAGTCCGACTGAGCAGGTCCATCTTACACCCTCACTAGTGGTCTCTCAATCAATCATTGGTGGAAATTATATTTTGCCAGTGGGGTCAGCTGTGCTGCAGCCTCTTTGCATTTCTCATCAGCGCCAAGTTCAGCAGGTTCTTTGCCCTGATCCCCCAGAGGGAGAGTCATTGAAAGACTTTCTAGTTCACGACTGGCTCTCTGATCTGTTCTACACCTTCCATCCCACTCCTCTCATTCCCAAGTTTATTCATAAAGCATTACAGAGGAAGAGCAAGGTTATTCTCATTGCCCCTTTCTGGTCTCACCAAGTATGGTTCCCCTTCGTATGACCTCACCTAGTTCACCCTCCCTGGTTGCTGGATCCTGTTCAAGACCTTATATCTCACTCATCCAGATTGCCTCATCTGGACATGCAGTCCATCAAACTTGAATGCATGTTTTTCCCTGTGATGTCTGTAAGCTCCAGGCTTTCTTCCCCCATTCACAACATTCTTACATCATCCGAATAAGTCTCTATCAAAGATGTATAAAAGCAAGTAGAAAAGATTTTCTACATGGGCCCATCAGAGACATATGTATCCCTTTTCTGCACCAGTTCTAATGATTCTCAATTTCCTGGCTTCCATTTTCTACAATAGATTCAACCGCGATCTCAAATTTTCACCTGGGTGTGGATCATTCATATCTAGCGTCCTTAAAGTTGTGCAAAGTATTCCTTAAAGGGTACCTTGCTGCTTTGGCCTGCTAGTAAGGACCCTGTCCCTCCATGTGACCTTATGCTTATCCTTCAGGCTTTCACTCAGCTTCCCTTTCAACCTTCAGCAACGACAGTGTTAAAGTTCATGTTCTGGAAAACTGTTTTTCTAGTTGATATGTCAGCTAGATGGGTATCTGAACTCCAGGCACTTTCTTCTTAGCCAGCTTACCTGTTTTTTTTTTTTTTTCAAGGACAGGGTATCCATTCGGATTAACTCTTCTTTTTTACCTAAAGTGGTCTTAGAAGCAAACTTCAACCAGTCATTTAACCAACCAGTCTTCTTTCCTAATTTTTCTAACAAGGGAGAATGCATGCTTCATTTATTGGGTGTTCATAGACAGCTCGGATTTTACATTCACAGAACTAAAGGCCTAAGTAAATCAGAGCAACTGTTTCTATCCTTTTCCAAGACCGAATTAGGCAAAGCGGTAAAATAAGCCCTAGCCAAATGGCTCACTGATTACATTACCTTTATTTACAGGAGCAAAGACTTGTCATTCTCCAAATTCCCCAAAGTACACTCCACCAGATCTATGGCTACATTATCTGCTTTTTGGTCCAAAACATCTATAGATGCCATCTGTGCAGCTGCTACATGGTCCACTGCTCATAACTTTATAGCATATCACAAATTGGATATCTTATCCAGAAGTAGGGCAGCTTTTAGCTCTGCTCTATTGCAGAATATCCTTCCTTGAGGACCACCCAAGATTACTCTATATGGGGACTCTCTCCCATCAGTTGAGGAACAGGCAAACAAGACATCAGGTATTATTGAAGTACTCACCATAACTCTTCATCTGTGTTGTCTATTTTCATCCTTCCTTAACTTGCCACCTACCGATCCCCCTTCCTTTTGGCTGTCTCCTGGTATGTCCTGAGGGATTTTCCTTATTAGTTTTGCTGTGTGGGCTCCAGAGTTCTTTCTCTGATTCTCCTCCAGTTCCACACCTTTCCATTATCTGTTTTTTTCCCTCAGGGATTACTGTTGACTGATTTCCCTTTTATGTTGTGATCAGCTAAACAGAGGGCAAACTCTGTCTGAAGTATTTCAGGAGTAGAGGGGGGATTATAGGTAAGGGTAGGAGCTGAAGCTAAGGAGACTAAAGTTTATCGAGTAGCCGAGAACAGCTCAAAGACCCATTGGTTGAAGGACAAAAACAGGCAACACAGATGCAGAGTTATGGTGAGTACATAACTATGATACACACATATATATGTATATATATTTATGTATATGATGCATGTATATATAAATAATATAATATATATTATGTATATGTATGCACACACACACAGACACACACACACACACACACACATATATATATTTTATATATATATATATATATATATATATATATGTGTGTATATATATATATGTACGTTTATGTGTGTGTGTGTGTGTGTGTGTGTGTGTGTGTGTGTGTGTGTATATGTACCCGGGCCGTCAAGGCTACAATGCCTTCCTCACATTTATACCCCAAAACAATTGTGAAAAAATCATAGGTGGAGGTGTATCCATTTTCATTAAAGCCAAATACACATCAAGACTACTTAACCAGTATGAATCTGTTAAGCTACTCCAGGTCCAGCTAACTGTAGGCAAAACATCCTACCACATCAGCTAGCTGCAGGTCCCCCACCATGAGCCAAGGGAAGCACACCACTTACCTAGACTTATTAGAGCCACTCACTGTGCAGCCAACCATTTTAGTCATGGGAGCTTTCAAATATACTTCTATCGACTGGGAGACATAAATGAGCACAAACATGCTTGCCCTGAGGTTCCTGTACTTTGTCAATAATAATGCCCTAGAACACGTAATCTGCACCCCCATAAGGAACTCAAATGTACTAGATCTAGTACTCAGAAACTTGGGGGGGGGGGTCACTGCACTTCCCCCCCCTGTGTGTTGCCTACCCTGGTATGGTCAGACCATAAATTTGTCTTGTTCGAGATAACGATCAGAACTGACGCCCCCACAGAAGCAAAAAAAAAACCTGAAAAATTTCCCCAAAGCAAACTACAACCTACTAAGCAATGGTATAAAAAGTTTCAACCCTCTGCTAACACAGCCAACAGTGACTCCTATGCAGAGGTGTACACAATTGCCCTGTATAACCACCTAAACAACTGTCTAGACTTGGCTGTATCTGAAGGGATTAAAACCAGGTCCTCCCAAAAAAAAAAACAGGCCACCCTGGTGGACCTAAGGTATAAATAGACATCAGTTTTTTTTTCCTTTTGTTATATAACCTAAGAACAAGAGGGAACTTACTAAATAGAAGAAGAATACCCTCCACAGCTTGAACAAGCAAATCAGATATCTTGTAAAATCCTCCTAAAGTTAGTTACAACGTTAAATTAGCATCCCTAGCTAAGGATAATCATAAGGCATTCTTTAGCTATGTCCAAAATTGACAACTGAGCACCCAACTATGTGTCGAGCTTACAGCGGATAGTACCTGTCATACTGAACCTGAGGAAATTGCCAACCTGCTAGCTGACAGATTTGGCACAGCTTCACCTCCTGTCCTAAGGTGCCATACCCCAAAGCATACCTGACACCAGTCCTCTACCTAGTATCTCCAAAGAGCAGGTCACATCCGCACTGTCCAAGGCCGAAAACATGGCCTCTGTGGGACTAGATAACATCCCAAGCTGTTTACCAAACAATCTAAAAAAAGACCTAGCGGAACCACTTAAGCACTGCTTTGTTCCAGCAGAGTAGAGAACAGCAACAGTAATCCTCTTGCACAAAGGGGGTCCATCAACTGACCCTGGGAACTATAGACCCATTAGCCTAACCAGCCATATCTGCAAGGCCATGGAAAGAATCGTGGACCTTATCAACAAAGGCATTTGAACCTTGTTGACTTCTTCAACAATGTCACCAAAGCCCTGTATGAAGGCAGTGCAGTACATACTGTCTATTTTGACTTAGCCAAAGCTTTTGACACAATCCCCCACTCAGGTGTCATTGAGAAACTCTCCCAGTTGGGGATAACCCATACATCACTAGATGGATAGCCAACTGGCTCACTGAAAGAATGCATACTGTCAAAGTTGAAGATTCCACCTCTACCTGTAGACCATTTACCAGTGGTGTACGACAGGAATCTGTACTGGGCTCTCTACTGTTTGGAATCTATTTCCGGAAGTCCAAGTGAATGTAGATGGCCTGTGGCTTACCAAGTTCACTGATTGAAAACTGGGTGCTATCATTGAGGACCAGACAATGTTAACATATTAAAGAAGGGGCTAACACAGACAAATGATAGGTGACAATGCTATGGACTAAAAACTAAATTCAAAAAATGCATTATTATCCCCTTTGGCAAAGAGGAAGTCCCTGCAATTACAGTATTAACAGCACCACAATAAGCTCAAGCCCAGTGGTGTGAGATTTGGGAACACAGATTGATAGGAAACTAAAGTTCACCATGTCTCCACAGTGGTAAGGAAAGCCTTCTACGTTGCACATCTCATAAGGAAGGGCATCACATCTAAGACTAAGGATGTTGTAATTCTTTTGTACTCGACCGTCATCATACCACTAGTAG